>NW_028125242.1:0-166073 GCF_965194825.1 Balaenoptera physalus
GACCTGTGAACATGAGTGATGTTAGATTGTGGAATACTGTGGCCTGGGAACATGACATCGGTTTGGATTCTGGTACCCTGTTGCCTGGGAATATGAAATCGGTTTGATTCTGGAAACCTGTGGCCTGGAAATATGACTGAGGTTTGATGGTGGTACCCTATGGCCTGGCAAGATGACTTAGGTTTGATTGTGGAACACTCAGGCCTGGGAACATGACTGAGGCTTGATGGTGGAACCCTGTGTCCTGGGAACATGAGAACGGTTTGATTCTGGAAACCTGTGGCCTTTGGAACATGTCTGCGGTTTGATGGTGGAAACCTGTGGCCTGGTAACATGACTGAGGTTTGATTCTGGAAGACTGTGGCCAAGGAACATGATATCGGTTTGATTCTGGAACCCTGTGTCCTGGGAACAAGACTGAGGTTTGCTTCTGGACGCCTGTGGGCTGGGAACATGACATCGGCTGGATTCTGGAACCCTGTGGCCTGGGAACATGACTGAGGTTTGTTTCTGGAAGCCTGTTCCCTGGGAACATGACTGAGGTTTGATTCTGGAACCATGTGTCCTGGGAATATGACTGAGGTTTGATTCTGGAAACCATTGGCCTGGGAACATGACTGATGTTAGATTGTGGAATCCTGTGGCCTGGGAACATGACATCGGTGGATTCTGGAACCCTGTGGCCTGGAAACATGAGAACGGTTTGATTCTTTAACCCTGTGGCCTGGGAACATGTCTGAGGTTTGATGGTGGAAACTTGTGGCCTGGCAACATGACTGACGTTTGATCCTGGAAGACTCTTGCCACGGAACATGATATCGGGTTGATTGTGGAAACCTGTGTCCTGGGAACAAGACTGAGGTTTGCTTCTGGAACCCTGTGGCCTGGGAACATGACTGAGGTTTCTTTCTGGATGCCTGTTCCCTGGGAACATGACTGAGGTTTGATTCTGGACACCTGTCTCTTGGGAGCATGACTGAGGTCTGATTTTTGAAACCTATGGCCTGGGAACATGACTGAGGTTTGATTCTGGAACCATGTGCCCTGGGAATATGACTGAAATTTGATTATGGAAACCATTGGCCTGGGAACATGACTGATGTTAGATTGTGGAATCCTGTGGCCTGGGAACATGACATCGGTTTGGATTTTGGTACCCTGTTGCCTGGGAACATGAAATCGTTTTGATTCTGGAAACCCGTGGCCTGGGAATATGACTGAGGTTTGACCGTGGTACCCTATGTCCTGGCAACAAGACTGAGGTTTGATTCTGGAAGACTGTGGCCAGGGAATATGATATCGGGTTGATTCTGGAACCCTGTGTCCGGGGAACAAGACTGAGGTTTGCTTCTGGAACCCTGTTCCCTGGGAACATGACTGAGTTTTGATTCTGCACACCTGTGTCCTGGGACCATGACTGAGGTTTGATTGTTGAAACCTGTGGCCTGCGAACATGACTGAGGTTTGATTCTGGAACCATGTGTCCTGGGAATATGACTGAGGTTTGATTCTGGAAACCTGTGGCCTGGGAAAATGACTGAGGTTTCATTGTGGAAACATGTGTCCTGGAATCATGTGTGTGGTTTGATGGCGGAACACTCTGGCCTGGCAAAATGACTGAGGCTTGATTCTGGAACCCTGTGGCCTGAGAACTTGACTGAGGTTTGATTGCAGAAACCTGTGGACTGGCAACATGACTGAGGCTTGATTCTGGAACCCTGTCGCCTGGGAACATGAATGAGGTTTGATTGTGGAACCCTGTGGCCTGGGAACATGACAGAGATTTGATTCTGGACACCTGTGTCCTAGGAACAAGACTGAGGTTTGATTGTTGAAACCTGTGGCCTGCGAATATGACTGAGGTTTGATTCTGGAACCATGTGTCTTGGGAATATGACTGAGGTTTGATTCTGGAAACCATTGGCCTGGGAACATGACTGATGTTAGATTGTGGAATCCTGTGGCCTTGGAACATGACATCGGTTTGGATCCTGGTACCCTGTTGCCTGGGAACATGAAATCGGTTTGATTCTGGAAACCTGTGGCCTGGGTATATGACTGAGGTTTGATGGTGGTACCCTATGGCCTGGCAACAAGAGTGAGTTTTGATTCTGGATCCCTGTGGCCTGGGAACATGACTGAGGCGTGATTCTGGAAAACTGTGGCCTGGAAACATGACATCTGTTTAGATAGTGGAATACTGTGCCCTGGGATCCTGACTGAGCCTTGGTTCTGGAACCCTGTGGACTGGGAACATGACTGAGGTTTTATTTTGGAACCCTGTAGCCTGGGAACATAACTGAGGATTGATTCTGGAACGCTATGGCCTGGGAACATGACCTCGGTGGATTCTGGAATCCTGTGGCCTGGGAACATGAGAACGGTTTGACTCTGGAACCCTGTGGCCTGGGAACATGTCTGAGGTTTGTTGGTGGAAACCTGTGGGCTGGCAACATGACTGAGGTTTGAGTCTGGAAGACTGTGGCCAGGGAACATGATATTGGGTTGATTCTGGAAACCTGTATCCTGGGAACAAGACTGAGGTTTGCTGGTGGAACCCTGTGGCCTCGGAACATGACATCGGTTGGATTTTGGAACCCTGTAGCCTGGGAACATGACTGAAGTTTGATTGTGGAACCCTGTTGCCTGGGAACATGACAGAGATTTGTTTCTGGAAGCCTGTTCCCTGAGAACATGACTGAGGTTTGATTCTGGACACCTGTGGCCTGGGAATATGTCTGAGGTTTGATTGTTGAAACCTGTGGCCTGCGAACATGACTGAGGTTTGATTCTGGATCCATGTGTCCTGGGAATATGACTGAGGTTTGATTCTGGAAACCTGTGGCCTGGGAAAATCACTTAGGATTCATTGTCGAAACATTTGGCCTGGGATCATGACTGAGGTTTGATGGTGGAAAACTCTGGCCTGGCAAAATGACTGAGGCTTGATTCTGGAACCCTATGGCCTGGGAACTTGACTGAGGTTTGATGGCAGAAACCTGTGGACTGGCAACATGACTGAGGATTGACTGTGGAACCCTGTGTCCTGGAAACATGACTGTGGTCTGGTACTTGAAAACCATGGCCTGGAAACTTGACATTGGTTTGATTCTGGAACCCTGTGTCCTAGGAACATGATTGAGGTTTGATGGAGGAACCCTGTGTGCAGGGAACATGACTGAGGCTTGATGGTGGAACCCTGTGGCCTGGCAACAGGACTGAGGTTTGATGGTGGAACCCTGTTGCCTGGCAAGATGACTTAGGTTTGACTGTGGAACACTCTGGCCTGGGAACATGACTGAGGCTTTATGGTGAAACCGTGGCATGGCAATAGGACTGAGGTTTGATTGTGGATCCCTCTGGCCTGGGAATATGACTGAGCTTTAATTGTGGAACCTGTGGGCTGTGAACATGACTGGGATATATTTTTGAAACCTGTGTCTAGGGAACATGACTGAGGTTTTATTCTGGAACCCTGTGTCCTGGGAATATGACTGAGGTTTGACTATGGAAACCATTGACCTGTGAACATGAGTGATGTTAGATTGTGGAATACTGTGGCCTGGGAACATGACATCGGTTTGGATTCTGGTACCCTGTTGCCTGGGAATATGAAATCGGTTTGATTCTGGAAACCTGTGGCCTGGAAATATGACTGAGGTTTGATGGTGGTACCCTATGGCCTGGCAAGATGACTTAGGTTTGATTGTGGAACACTCAGGCCTGGGAACATGACTGAGGCTTGATGGTGGAACCCTGTGTCCTGGGAACATGAGAACGGTTTGATTCTGGAAACCTGTGGCCTTTGGAACATGTCTGCGGTTTGATGGTGGAAACCTGTGGCCTGGTAACATGACTGAGGTTTGATTCTGGAAGACTGTGGCCAAGGAACATGATATCGGTTTGATTCTGGAACCCTGTGTCCTGGGAACAAGACTGAGGTTTGCTTCTGGACGCCTGTGGGCTGGGAACATGACATCGGCTGGATTCTGGAACCCTGTGGCCTGGGAACATGACTGAGGTTTGTTTCTGGAAGCCTGTTCCCTGGGAACATGACTGAGGTTTGATTCTGGAACCATGTGTCCTGGGAATATGACTGAGGTTTGATTCTGGAAACCATTGGCCTGGGAACATGACTGATGTTAGATTGTGGAATCCTGTGGCCTGGGAACATGACATCGGTGGATTCTGGAACCCTGTGGCCTGGAAACATGAGAACGGTTTGATTCTTTAACCCTGTGGCCTGGGAACATGTCTGAGGTTAGATGGTGGAAACTTGTGGCCTGGCAACATGACTGACGTTTGATCCTGGAAGACTCTTGCCACGGAACATGATATCGGGTTGATTGTGGAAACCTGTGTCCTGGGAACAAGACTGAGGTTTGCTTCTGGAACCCTGTGGCCTGGGAACATGACTGAGGTTTCTTTCTGGATGCCTGTTCCCTGGGAACATGACTGAGGTTTGATTCTGGACACCTGTCTCTTGGGAGCATGACTGAGGTCTGATTTTTGAAACCTATGGCCTGGGAACATGACTGAGGTTTGATTCTGGAACCATGTGCCCTGGGAATATGACTGAAATTTGATTATGGAAACCATTGGCCTGGGAACATGACTGATGTTAGATTGTGGAATCCTGTGGCCTGGGAACATGACATCGGTTTGGATTTTGGTACCCTGTTGCCTGGGAACATGAAATCGTTTTGATTCTGGAAACCCGTGGCCTGGGAATATGACTGAGGTTTGACCGTGGTACCCTATGTCCTGGCAACAAGACTGAGGTTTGATTCTGGAAGACTGTGGCCAGGGAATATGATATCGGGTTGATTCTGGAACCCTGTGTCCGGGGAACAAGACTGAGGTTTGCTTCTGGAACCCTGTTCCCTGGGAACATGACTGAGTTTTGATTCTGCACACCTGTGTCCTGGGACCATGACTGAGGTTTGATTGTTGAAACCTGTGGCCTGCGAACATGACTGAGGTTTGATTCTGGAACCATGTGTCCTGGGAATATGACTGAGGTTTGATTCTGGAAACCTGTGGCCTGGGAAAATGACTGAGGTTTCATTGTGGAAACATGTGTCCTGGAATCATGTGTGTGGTTTGATGGCGGAACACTCTGGCCTGGCAAAATGACTGAGGCTTGATTCTGGAACCCTGTGGCCTGAGAACTTGACTGAGGTTTGATTGCAGAAACCTGTGGACTGGCAACATGACTGAGGCTTGATTCTGGAACCCTGTCGCCTGGGAACATGAATGAGGTTTGATTGTGGAACCCTGTGGCCTGGGAACATGACAGAGATTTGATTCTGGACACCTGTGTCCTAGGAACAAGACTGAGGTTTGATTGTTGAAACCTGTGGCCTGCGAATATGACTGAGGTTTGATTCTGGAACCATGTGTCTTGGGAATATGACTGAGGTTTGATTCTGGAAACCATTGGCCTGGGAACATGACTGATGTTAGATTGTGGAATCCTGTGGCCTTGGAACATGACATCGGTTTGGATCCTGGTACCCTGTTGCCTGGGAACATGAAATCGGTTTGATTCTGGAAACCTGTGGCCTGGGTATATGACTGAGGTTTGATGGTGGTACCCTATGGCCTGGCAACAAGAGTGAGTTTTGATTCTGGATCCCTGTGGCCTGGGAACATGACTGAGGCGTGATTCTGGAAAACTGTGGCCTGGAAACATGACATCTGTTTAGATAGTGGAATACTGTGCCCTGGGATCCTGACTGAGCCTTGGTTCTGGAACCCTGTGGACTGGGAACATGACTGAGGTTTTATTTTGGAACCCTGTAGCCTGGGAACATAACTGAGGATTGATTCTGGAACGCTATGGCCTGGGAACATGACCTCGGTGGATTCTGGAATCCTGTGGCCTGGGAACATGAGAACGGTTTGACTCTGGAACCCTGTGGCCTGGGAACATGTCTGAGGTTTGTTGGTGGAAACCTGTGGGCTGGCAACATGACTGAGGTTTGAGTCTGGAAGACTGTGGCCAGGGAACATGATATTGGGTTGATTCTGGAAACCTGTATCCTGGGAACAAGACTGAGGTTTGCTGGTGGAACCCTGTGGCCTCGGAACATGACATCGGTTGGATTTTGGAACCCTGTAGCCTGGGAACATGACTGAAGTTTGATTGTGGAACCCTGTTGCCTGGGAACATGACAGAGATTTGTTTCTGGAAGCCTGTTCCCTGAGAACATGACTGAGGTTTGATTCTGGACACCTGTGGCCTGGGAATATGTCTGAGGTTTGATTGTTGAAACCTGTGGCCTGCGAACATGACTGAGGTTTGATTCTGGATCCATGTGTCCTGGGAATATGACTGAGGTTTGATTCTGGAAACCTGTGGCCTGGGAAAATCACTTAGGATTCATTGTCGAAACATTTGGCCTGGGATCATGACTGAGGTTTGATGGTGGAAAACTCTGGCCTGGCAAAATGACTGAGGCTTGATTCTGGAACCCTATGGCCTGGGAACTTGACTGAGGTTTGATGGCAGAAACCTGTGGACTGGCAACATGACTGAGGATTGACTGTGGAACCCTGTGTCCTGGAAACATGACTGTGGTCTGGTACTTGAAAACCATGGCCTGGGAACTTGACATTGGTTTGATTCTGGAACCCTGTGTCCTAGGAACATGATTGAGGTTTGATGGAGGAACCCTGTGTGCAGGGAACATGACTGAGGCTTGATGGTGGAACCCTGTGGCCTGGCAACAGGACTGAGGTTTGATGGTGGAACCCTGTTGCCTGGCAAGATGACTTAGGTTTGACTGTGGAACACTCTGGCCTGGGAACATGACTGAGGCTTTATGGTGAAACCGTGGCATGGCAATAGGACTGAGGTTTGATTGTGGATCCCTCTGGCCTGGGAATATGACTGAGCTTTAATTGTGGAACCTGTGGGCTGTGAACATGACTGGGATATATTTTTGAAACCTGTGTCTAGGGAACATGACTGAGGTTTTATTCTGGAACCCTGTGTCCTGGGAATATGACTGAGGTTTGACTATGGAAACCATTGACCTGTGAACATGAGTGATGTTAGATTGTGGAATACTGTGGCCTGGGAACATGACATCGGTTTGGATTCTGGTACCCTGTTGCCTGGGAATATGAAATCGGTTTGATTCTGGAAACCTGTGGCCTGGAAATATGACTGAGGTTTGATGGTGGTACCCTATGGCCTGGCAAGATGACTTAGGTTTGATTGTGGAACACTCAGGCCTGGGAACATGACTGAGGCTTGATGGTGGAACCCTGTGTCCTGGGAACATGAGAACGGTTTGATTCTGGAAACCTGTGGCCTTTGGAACATGTCTGCGGTTTGATGGTGGAAACCTGTGGCCTGGTAACATGACTGAGGTTTGATTCTGGAAGACTGTGGCCAAGGAACATGATATCGGTTTGATTCTGGAACCCTGTGTCCTGGGAACAAGACTGAGGTTTGCTTCTGGACGCCTGTGGGCTGGGAACATGACATCGGCTGGATTCTGGAACCCTGTGGCCTGGGAACATGACTGAGGTTTGTTTCTGGAAGCCTGTTCCCTGGGAACATGACTGAGGTTTGATTCTGGAACCATGTGTCCTGGGAATATGACTGAGGTTTGATTCTGGAAACCATTGGCCTGGGAACATGACTGATGTTAGATTGTGGAATCCTGTGGCCTGGGAACATGACATCGGTGGATTCTGGAACCCTGTGGCCTGGAAACATGAGAACGGTTTGATTCTTTAACCCTGTGGCCTGGGAACATGTCTGAGGTTAGATGGTGGAAACTTGTGGCCTGGCAACATGACTGACGTTTGATCCTGGAAGACTCTTGCCACGGAACATGATATCGGGTTGATTGTGGAAACCTGTGTCCTGGGAACAAGACTGAGGTTTGCTTCTGGAACCCTGTGGCCTGGGAACATGACTGAGGTTTCTTTCTGGATGCCTGTTCCCTGGGAACATGACTGAGGTTTGATTCTGGACACCTGTCTCTTGGGAGCATGACTGAGGTCTGATTTTTGAAACCTATGGCCTGGGAACATGACTGAGGTTTGATTCTGGAACCATGTGCCCTGGGAATATGACTGAAATTTGATTATGGAAACCATTGGCCTGGGAACATGACTGATGTTAGATTGTGGAATCCTGTGGCCTGGGAACATGACATCGGTTTGGATTTTGGTACCCTGTTGCCTGGGAACATGAAATCGTTTTGATTCTGGAAACCCGTGGCCTGGGAATATGACTGAGGTTTGACCGTGGTACCCTATGTCCTGGCAACAAGACTGAGGTTTGATTCTGGAAGACTGTGGCCAGGGAATATGATATCGGGTTGATTCTGGAACCCTGTGTCCGGGGAACAAGACTGAGGTTTGCTTCTGGAACCCTGTTCCCTGGGAACATGACTGAGTTTTGATTCTGCACACCTGTGTCCTGGGACCATGACTGAGGTTTGATTGTTGAAACCTGTGGCCTGCGAACATGACTGAGGTTTGATTCTGGAACCATGTGTCCTGGGAATATGACTGAGGTTTGATTCTGGAAACCTGTGGCCTGGGAAAATGACTGAGGTTTCATTGTGGAAACATGTGTCCTGGAATCATGTGTGTGGTTTGATGGCGGAACACTCTGGCCTGGCAAAATGACTGAGGCTTGATTCTGGAACCCTGTGGCCTGAGAACTTGACTGAGGTTTGATTGCAGAAACCTGTGGACTGGCAACATGACTGAGGCTTGATTCTGGAACCCTGTCCCCTGGGAACATGAATGAGGTTTGATTGTGGAACCCTGTGGCCTGGGAACATGACAGAGATTTGATTCTGGACACCTGTGTCCTAGGAACAAGACTGAGGTTTGATTGTTGAAACCTGTGGCCTGCGAATATGACTGAGGTTTGATTCTGGAACCATGTGTCTTGGGAATATGACTGAGGTTTGATTCTGGAAACCATTGGCCTGGGAACATGACTGATGTTAGATTGTGGAATCCTGTGGCCTTGGAACATGACATCGGTTTGGATCCTGGTACCCTGTTGCCTGGGAACATGAAATCGGTTTGATTCTGGAAACCTGTGGCCTGGGTATATGACTGAGGTTTGATGGTGGTACCCTATGGCCTGGCAACAAGAGTGAGTTTTGATTCTGGATCCCTGTGGCCTGGGAACATGACTGAGGCGTGATTCTGGAAAACTGTGGCCTGGAAACATGACATCTGTTTAGATAGTGGAATACTGTGCCCTGGGATCCTGACTGAGCCTTGGTTCTGGAACCCTGTGGACTGGGAACATGACTGAGGTTTTATTTTGGAACCCTGTAGCCTGGGAACATAACTGAGGATTGATTCTGGAACGCTATGGCCTGGGAACATGACCTCGGTGGATTCTGGAATCCTGTGGCCTGGGAACATGAGAACGGTTTGACTCTGGAACCCTGTGGCCTGGGAACATGTCTGAGGTTTGTTGGTGGAAACCTGTGGGCTGGCAACATGACTGAGGTTTGAGTCTGGAAGACTGTGGCCAGGGAACATGATATTGGGTTGATTCTGGAAACCTGTATCCTGGGAACAAGACTGAGGTTTGCTGGTGGAACCCTGTGGCCTCGGAACATGACATCGGTTGGATTTTGGAACCCTGTAGCCTGGGAACATGACTGAAGTTTGATTGTGGAACCCTGTTGCCTGGGAACATGACAGAGATTTGTTTCTGGAAGCCTGTTCCCTGAGAACATGACTGAGGTTTGATTCTGGACACCTGTGGCCTGGGAATATGTCTGAGGTTTGATTGTTGAAACCTGTGGCCTGCGAACATGACTGAGGTTTGATTCTGGATCCATGTGTCCTGGGAATATGACTGAGGTTTGATTCTGGAAACCTGTGGCCTGGGAAAATCACTTAGGATTCATTGTCGAAACATTTGGCCTGGGATCATGACTGAGGTTTGATGGTGGAAAACTCTGGCCTGGCAAAATGACTGAGGCTTGATTCTGGAACCCTATGGCCTGGGAACTTGACTGAGGTTTGATGGCAGAAACCTGTGGACTGGCAACATGACTGAGGATTGACTGTGGAACCCTGTGTCCTGGAAACATGACTGTGGTCTGGTACTTGAAAACCATGGCCTGGGAACTTGACATTGGTTTGATTCTGGAACCCTGTGTCCTAGGAACATGATTGAGGTTTGATGGAGGAACCCTGTGTGCAGGGAACATGACTGAGGCTTGATGGTGGAACCCTGTGGCCTGGCAACAGGACTGAGGTTTGATGGTGGAACCCTGTTGCCTGGCAAGATGACTTAGGTTTGACTGTGGAACACTCTGGCCTGGGAACATGACTGAGGCTTTATGGTGAAACCGTGGCATGGCAATAGGACTGAGGTTTGATTGTGGATCCCTCTGGCCTGGGAATATGACTGAGCTTTAATTGTGGAACCTGTGGGCTGTGAACATGACTGGGATATATTTTTGAAACCTGTGTCTAGGGAACATGACTGAGGTTTTATTCTGGAACCCTGTGTCCTGGGAATATGACTGAGGTTTGACTATGGAAACCATTGACCTGTGAACATGAGTGATGTTAGATTGTGGAATACTGTGGCCTGGGAACATGACATCGGTTTGGATTCTGGTACCCTGTTGCCTGGGAATATGAAATCGGTTTGATTCTGGAAACCTGTGGCCTGGAAATATGACTGAGGTTTGATGGTGGTACCCTATGGCCTGGCAAGATGACTTAGGTTTGATTGTGGAACACTCAGGCCTGGGAACATGACTGAGGCTTGATGGTGGAACCCTGTGTCCTGGGAACATGAGAACGGTTTGATTCTGGAAACCTGTGGCCTTTGGAACATGTCTGCGGTTTGATGGTGGAAACCTGTGGCCTGGTAACATGACTGAGGTTTGATTCTGGAAGACTGTGGCCAAGGAACATGATATCGGTTTGATTCTGGAACCCTGTGTCCTGGGAACAAGACTGAGGTTTGCTTCTGGACGCCTGTGGGCTGGGAACATGACATCGGCTGGATTCTGGAACCCTGTGGCCTGGGAACATGACTGAGGTTTGTTTCTGGAAGCCTGTTCCCTGGGAACATGACTGAGGTTTGATTCTGGAACCATGTGTCCTGGGAATATGACTGAGGTTTGATTCTGGAAACCATTGGCCTGGGAACATGACTGATGTTAGATTGTGGAATCCTGTGGCCTGGGAACATGACATCGGTGGATTCTGGAACCCTGTGGCCTGGAAACATGAGAACGGTTTGATTCTTTAACCCTGTGGCCTGGGAACATGTCTGAGGTTTGATGGTGGAAACTTGTGGCCTGGCAACATGACTGACGTTTGATCCTGGAAGACTCTTGCCACGGAACATGATATCGGGTTGATTGTGGAAACCTGTGTCCTGGGAACAAGACTGAGGTTTGCTTCTGGAACCCTGTGGCCTGGGAACATGACTGAGGTTTCTTTCTGGATGCCTGTTCCCTGGGAACATGACTGAGGTTTGATTCTGGACACCTGTCTCTTGGGAGCATGACTGAGGTCTGATTTTTGAAACCTATGGCCTGGGAACATGACTGAGGTTTGATTCTGGAACCATGTGCCCTGGGAATATGACTGAAATTTGATTATGGAAACCATTGGCCTGGGAACATGACTGATGTTAGATTGTGGAATCCTGTGGCCTGGGAACATGACATCGGTTTGGATTTTGGTACCCTGTTGCCTGGGAACATGAAATCGTTTTGATTCTGGAAACCCGTGGCCTGGGAATATGACTGAGGTTTGACCGTGGTACCCTATGTCCTGGCAACAAGACTGAGGTTTGATTCTGGAAGACTGTGGCCAGGGAATATGATATCGGGTTGATTCTGGAACCCTGTGTCCGGGGAACAAGACTGAGGTTTGCTTCTGGAACCCTGTTCCCTGGGAACATGACTGAGTTTTGATTCTGCACACCTGTGTCCTGGGACCATGACTGAGGTTTGATTGTTGAAACCTGTGGCCTGCGAACATGACTGAGGTTTGATTCTGGAACCATGTGTCCTGGGAATATGACTGAGGTTTGATTCTGGAAACCTGTGGCCTGGGAAAATGACTGAGGTTTCATTGTGGAAACATGTGTCCTGGAATCATGTGTGTGGTTTGATGGCGGAACACTCTGGCCTGGCAAAATGACTGAGGCTTGATTCTGGAACCCTGTGGCCTGAGAACTTGACTGAGGTTTGATTGCAGAAACCTGTGGACTGGCAACATGACTGAGGCTTGATTCTGGAACCCTGTCGCCTGGGAACATGAATGAGGTTTGATTGTGGAACCCTGTGGCCTGGGAACATGACAGAGATTTGATTCTGGACACCTGTGTCCTAGGAACAAGACTGAGGTTTGATTGTTGAAACCTGTGGCCTGCGAATATGACTGAGGTTTGATTCTGGAACCATGTGTCTTGGGAATATGACTGAGGTTTGATTCTGGAAACCATTGGCCTGGGAACATGACTGATGTTAGATTGTGGAATCCTGTGGCCTTGGAACATGACATCGGTTTGGATCCTGGTACCCTGTTGCCTGGGAACATGAAATCGGTTTGATTCTGGAAACCTGTGGCCTGGGTATATGACTGAGGTTTGATGGTGGTACCCTATGGCCTGGCAACAAGAGTGAGTTTTGATTCTGGATCCCTGTGGCCTGGGAACATGACTGAGGCGTGATTCTGGAAAACTGTGGCCTGGAAACATGACATCTGTTTAGATAGTGGAATACTGTGCCCTGGGATCCTGACTGAGCCTTGGTTCTGGAACCCTGTGGACTGGGAACATGACTGAGGTTTTATTTTGGAACCCTGTAGCCTGGGAACATAACTGAGGATTGATTCTGGAACGCTATGGCCTGGGAACATGACCTCGGTGGATTCTGGAATCCTGTGGCCTGGGAACATGAGAACGGTTTGACTCTGGAACCCTGTGGCCTGGGAACATGTCTGAGGTTTGTTGGTGGAAACCTGTGGGCTGGCAACATGACTGAGGTTTGAGTCTGGAAGACTGTGGCCAGGGAACATGATATTGGGTTGATTCTGGAAACCTGTATCCTGGGAACAAGACTGAGGTTTGCTGGTGGAACCCTGTGGCCTCGGAACATGACATCGGTTGGATTTTGGAACCCTGTAGCCTGGGAACATGACTGAAGTTTGATTGTGGAACCCTGTTGCCTGGGAACATGACAGAGATTTGTTTCTGGAAGCCTGTTCCCTGAGAACATGACTGAGGTTTGATTCTGGACACCTGTGGCCTGGGAATATGTCTGAGGTTTGATTGTTGAAACCTGTGGCCTGCGAACATGACTGAGGTTTGATTCTGGATCCATGTGTCCTGGGAATATGACTGAGGTTTGATTCTGGAAACCTGTGGCCTGGGAAAATCACTTAGGATTCATTGTCGAAACATTTGGCCTGGGATCATGACTGAGGTTTGATGGTGGAAAACTCTGGCCTGGCAAAATGACTGAGGCTTGATTCTGGAACCCTATGGCCTGGGAACTTGACTGAGGTTTGATGGCAGAAACCTGTGGACTGGCAACATGACTGAGGATTGACTGTGGAACCCTGTGTCCTGGAAACATGACTGTGGTCTGGTACTTGAAAACCATGGCCTGGAAACTTGACATTGGTTTGATTCTGGAACCCTGTGTCCTAGGAACATGATTGAGGTTTGATGGAGGAACCCTGTGTGCAGGGAACATGACTGAGGCTTGATGGTGGAACCCTGTGGCCTGGCAACAGGACTGAGGTT
Source organism: Balaenoptera physalus (assembly GCF_965194825.1). Lineage (NCBI taxonomy): Eukaryota > Metazoa > Chordata > Mammalia > Artiodactyla > Balaenopteridae > Balaenoptera > Balaenoptera physalus. The sequence goes on from NW_028125242.1 coordinate 13,784, forward strand.
TGATGGTGGAACCCTGTTGCCTGGCAAGATGACTTAGGTTTGACTGTGGAACACTCTGGCCTGGGAACATGACTGAGGCTTTATGGTGAAACCGTGGCATGGCAATAGGACTGAGGTTTGATTGTGGATCCCTCTGGCCTGGGAATATGACTGAGCTTTAATTGTGGAACCTGTGGGCTGTGAACATGACTGGGATATATTTTTGAAACCTGTGTCTAGGGAACATGACTGAGGTTTTATTCTGGAACCCTGTGTCCTGGGAATATGACTGAGGTTTGACTATGGAAACCATTGACCTGTGAACATGAGTGATGTTAGATTGTGGAATACTGTGGCCTGGGAACATGACATCGGTTTGGATTCTGGTACCCTGTTGCCTGGGAATATGAAATCGGTTTGATTCTGGAAACCTGTGGCCTGGAAATATGACTGAGGTTTGATGGTGGTACCCTATGGCCTGGCAAGATGACTTAGGTTTGATTGTGGAACACTCAGGCCTGGGAACATGACTGAGGCTTGATGGTGGAACCCTGTGTCCTGGGAACATGAGAACGGTTTGATTCTGGAAACCTGTGGCCTTTGGAACATGTCTGCGGTTTGATGGTGGAAACCTGTGGCCTGGTAACATGACTGAGGTTTGATTCTGGAAGACTGTGGCCAAGGAACATGATATCGGTTTGATTCTGGAACCCTGTGTCCTGGGAACAAGACTGAGGTTTGCTTCTGGACGCCTGTGGGCTGGGAACATGACATCGGCTGGATTCTGGAACCCTGTGGCCTGGGAACATGACTGAGGTTTGTTTCTGGAAGCCTGTTCCCTGGGAACATGACTGAGGTTTGATTCTGGAACCATGTGTCCTGGGAATATGACTGAGGTTTGATTCTGGAAACCATTGGCCTGGGAACATGACTGATGTTAGATTGTGGAATCCTGTGGCCTGGGAACATGACATCGGTGGATTCTGGAACCCTGTGGCCTGGAAACATGAGAACGGTTTGATTCTTTAACCCTGTGGCCTGGGAACATGTCTGAGGTTAGATGGTGGAAACTTGTGGCCTGGCAACATGACTGACGTTTGATCCTGGAAGACTCTTGCCACGGAACATGATATCGGGTTGATTGTGGAAACCTGTGTCCTGGGAACAAGACTGAGGTTTGCTTCTGGAACCCTGTGGCCTGGGAACATGACTGAGGTTTCTTTCTGGATGCCTGTTCCCTGGGAACATGACTGAGGTTTGATTCTGGACACCTGTCTCTTGGGAGCATGACTGAGGTCTGATTTTTGAAACCTATGGCCTGGGAACATGACTGAGGTTTGATTCTGGAACCATGTGCCCTGGGAATATGACTGAAATTTGATTATGGAAACCATTGGCCTGGGAACATGACTGATGTTAGATTGTGGAATCCTGTGGCCTGGGAACATGACATCGGTTTGGATTTTGGTACCCTGTTGCCTGGGAACATGAAATCGTTTTGATTCTGGAAACCCGTGGCCTGGGAATATGACTGAGGTTTGACCGTGGTACCCTATGTCCTGGCAACAAGACTGAGGTTTGATTCTGGAAGACTGTGGCCAGGGAATATGATATCGGGTTGATTCTGGAACCCTGTGTCCGGGGAACAAGACTGAGGTTTGCTTCTGGAACCCTGTTCCCTGGGAACATGACTGAGTTTTGATTCTGCACACCTGTGTCCTGGGACCATGACTGAGGTTTGATTGTTGAAACCTGTGGCCTGCGAACATGACTGAGGTTTGATTCTGGAACCATGTGTCCTGGGAATATGACTGAGGTTTGATTCTGGAAACCTGTGGCCTGGGAAAATGACTGAGGTTTCATTGTGGAAACATGTGTCCTGGAATCATGTGTGTGGTTTGATGGCGGAACACTCTGGCCTGGCAAAATGACTGAGGCTTGATTCTGGAACCCTGTGGCCTGAGAACTTGACTGAGGTTTGATTGCAGAAACCTGTGGACTGGCAACATGACTGAGGCTTGATTCTGGAACCCTGTCGCCTGGGAACATGAATGAGGTTTGATTGTGGAACCCTGTGGCCTGGGAACATGACAGAGATTTGATTCTGGACACCTGTGTCCTAGGAACAAGACTGAGGTTTGATTGTTGAAACCTGTGGCCTGCGAATATGACTGAGGTTTGATTCTGGAACCATGTGTCTTGGGAATATGACTGAGGTTTGATTCTGGAAACCATTGGCCTGGGAACATGACTGATGTTAGATTGTGGAATCCTGTGGCCTTGGAACATGACATCGGTTTGGATCCTGGTACCCTGTTGCCTGGGAACATGAAATCGGTTTGATTCTGGAAACCTGTGGCCTGGGTATATGACTGAGGTTTGATGGTGGTACCCTATGGCCTGGCAACAAGAGTGAGTTTTGATTCTGGATCCCTGTGGCCTGGGAACATGACTGAGGCGTGATTCTGGAAAACTGTGGCCTGGAAACATGACATCTGTTTAGATAGTGGAATACTGTGCCCTGGGATCCTGACTGAGCCTTGGTTCTGGAACCCTGTGGACTGGGAACATGACTGAGGTTTTATTTTGGAACCCTGTAGCCTGGGAACATAACTGAGGATTGATTCTGGAACGCTATGGCCTGGGAACATGACCTCGGTGGATTCTGGAATCCTGTGGCCTGGGAACATGAGAACGGTTTGACTCTGGAACCCTGTGGCCTGGGAACATGTCTGAGGTTTGTTGGTGGAAACCTGTGGGCTGGCAACATGACTGAGGTTTGAGTCTGGAAGACTGTGGCCAGGGAACATGATATTGGGTTGATTCTGGAAACCTGTATCCTGGGAACAAGACTGAGGTTTGCTGGTGGAACCCTGTGGCCTCGGAACATGACATCGGTTGGATTTTGGAACCCTGTAGCCTGGGAACATGACTGAAGTTTGATTGTGGAACCCTGTTGCCTGGGAACATGACAGAGATTTGTTTCTGGAAGCCTGTTCCCTGAGAACATGACTGAGGTTTGATTCTGGACACCTGTGGCCTGGGAATATGTCTGAGGTTTGATTGTTGAAACCTGTGGCCTGCGAACATGACTGAGGTTTGATTCTGGATCCATGTGTCCTGGGAATATGACTGAGGTTTGATTCTGGAAACCTGTGGCCTGGGAAAATCACTTAGGATTCATTGTCGAAACATTTGGCCTGGGATCATGACTGAGGTTTGATGGTGGAAAACTCTGGCCTGGCAAAATGACTGAGGCTTGATTCTGGAACCCTATGGCCTGGGAACTTGACTGAGGTTTGATGGCAGAAACCTGTGGACTGGCAACATGACTGAGGATTGACTGTGGAACCCTGTGTCCTGGAAACATGACTGTGGTCTGGTACTTGAAAACCATGGCCTGGGAACTTGACATTGGTTTGATTCTGGAACCCTGTGTCCTAGGAACATGATTGAGGTTTGATGGAGGAACCCTGTGTGCAGGGAACATGACTGAGGCTTGATGGTGGAACCCTGTGGCCTGGCAACAGGACTGAGGTTTGATGGTGGAACCCTGTTGCCTGGCAAGATGACTTAGGTTTGACTGTGGAACACTCTGGCCTGGGAACATGACTGAGGCTTTATGGTGAAACCGTGGCATGGCAATAGGACTGAGGTTTGATTGTGGATCCCTCTGGCCTGGGAATATGACTGAGCTTTAATTGTGGAACCTGTGGGCTGTGAACATGACTGGGATATATTTTTGAAACCTGTGTCTAGGGAACATGACTGAGGTTTTATTCTGGAACCCTGTGTCCTGGGAATATGACTGAGGTTTGACTATGGAAACCATTGACCTGTGAACATGAGTGATGTTAGATTGTGGAATACTGTGGCCTGGGAACATGACATCGGTTTGGATTCTGGTACCCTGTTGCCTGGGAATATGAAATCGGTTTGATTCTGGAAACCTGTGGCCTGGAAATATGACTGAGGTTTGATGGTGGTACCCTATGGCCTGGCAAGATGACTTAGGTTTGATTGTGGAACACTCAGGCCTGGGAACATGACTGAGGCTTGATGGTGGAACCCTGTGTCCTGGGAACATGAGAACGGTTTGATTCTGGAAACCTGTGGCCTTTGGAACATGTCTGCGGTTTGATGGTGGAAACCTGTGGCCTGGTAACATGACTGAGGTTTGATTCTGGAAGACTGTGGCCAAGGAACATGATATCGGTTTGATTCTGGAACCCTGTGTCCTGGGAACAAGACTGAGGTTTGCTTCTGGACGCCTGTGGGCTGGGAACATGACATCGGCTGGATTCTGGAACCCTGTGGCCTGGGAACATGACTGAGGTTTGTTTCTGGAAGCCTGTTCCCTGGGAACATGACTGAGGTTTGATTCTGGAACCATGTGTCCTGGGAATATGACTGAGGTTTGATTCTGGAAACCATTGGCCTGGGAACATGACTGATGTTAGATTGTGGAATCCTGTGGCCTGGGAACATGACATCGGTGGATTCTGGAACCCTGTGGCCTGGAAACATGAGAACGGTTTGATTCTTTAACCCTGTGGCCTGGGAACATGTCTGAGGTTAGATGGTGGAAACTTGTGGCCTGGCAACATGACTGACGTTTGATCCTGGAAGACTCTTGCCACGGAACATGATATCGGGTTGATTGTGGAAACCTGTGTCCTGGGAACAAGACTGAGGTTTGCTTCTGGAACCCTGTGGCCTGGGAACATGACTGAGGTTTCTTTCTGGATGCCTGTTCCCTGGGAACATGACTGAGGTTTGATTCTGGACACCTGTCTCTTGGGAGCATGACTGAGGTCTGATTTTTGAAACCTATGGCCTGGGAACATGACTGAGGTTTGATTCTGGAACCATGTGCCCTGGGAATATGACTGAAATTTGATTATGGAAACCATTGGCCTGGGAACATGACTGATGTTAGATTGTGGAATCCTGTGGCCTGGGAACATGACATCGGTTTGGATTTTGGTACCCTGTTGCCTGGGAACATGAAATCGTTTTGATTCTGGAAACCCGTGGCCTGGGAATATGACTGAGGTTTGACCGTGGTACCCTATGTCCTGGCAACAAGACTGAGGTTTGATTCTGGAAGACTGTGGCCAGGGAATATGATATCGGGTTGATTCTGGAACCCTGTGTCCGGGGAACAAGACTGAGGTTTGCTTCTGGAACCCTGTTCCCTGGGAACATGACTGAGTTTTGATTCTGCACACCTGTGTCCTGGGACCATGACTGAGGTTTGATTGTTGAAACCTGTGGCCTGCGAACATGACTGAGGTTTGATTCTGGAACCATGTGTCCTGGGAATATGACTGAGGTTTGATTCTGGAAACCTGTGGCCTGGGAAAATGACTGAGGTTTCATTGTGGAAACATGTGTCCTGGAATCATGTGTGTGGTTTGATGGCGGAACACTCTGGCCTGGCAAAATGACTGAGGCTTGATTCTGGAACCCTGTGGCCTGAGAACTTGACTGAGGTTTGATTGCAGAAACCTGTGGACTGGCAACATGACTGAGGCTTGATTCTGGAACCCTGTCCCCTGGGAACATGAATGAGGTTTGATTGTGGAACCCTGTGGCCTGGGAACATGACAGAGATTTGATTCTGGACACCTGTGTCCTAGGAACAAGACTGAGGTTTGATTGTTGAAACCTGTGGCCTGCGAATATGACTGAGGTTTGATTCTGGAACCATGTGTCTTGGGAATATGACTGAGGTTTGATTCTGGAAACCATTGGCCTGGGAACATGACTGATGTTAGATTGTGGAATCCTGTGGCCTTGGAACATGACATCGGTTTGGATCCTGGTACCCTGTTGCCTGGGAACATGAAATCGGTTTGATTCTGGAAACCTGTGGCCTGGGTATATGACTGAGGTTTGATGGTGGTACCCTATGGCCTGGCAACAAGAGTGAGTTTTGATTCTGGATCCCTGTGGCCTGGGAACATGACTGAGGCGTGATTCTGGAAAACTGTGGCCTGGAAACATGACATCTGTTTAGATAGTGGAATACTGTGCCCTGGGATCCTGACTGAGCCTTGGTTCTGGAACCCTGTGGACTGGGAACATGACTGAGGTTTTATTTTGGAACCCTGTAGCCTGGGAACATAACTGAGGATTGATTCTGGAACGCTATGGCCTGGGAACATGACCTCGGTGGATTCTGGAATCCTGTGGCCTGGGAACATGAGAACGGTTTGACTCTGGAACCCTGTGGCCTGGGAACATGTCTGAGGTTTGTTGGTGGAAACCTGTGGGCTGGCAACATGACTGAGGTTTGAGTCTGGAAGACTGTGGCCAGGGAACATGATATTGGGTTGATTCTGGAAACCTGTATCCTGGGAACAAGACTGAGGTTTGCTGGTGGAACCCTGTGGCCTCGGAACATGACATCGGTTGGATTTTGGAACCCTGTAGCCTGGGAACATGACTGAAGTTTGATTGTGGAACCCTGTTGCCTGGGAACATGACAGAGATTTGTTTCTGGAAGCCTGTTCCCTGAGAACATGACTGAGGTTTGATTCTGGACACCTGTGGCCTGGGAATATGTCTGAGGTTTGATTGTTGAAACCTGTGGCCTGCGAACATGACTGAGGTTTGATTCTGGATCCATGTGTCCTGGGAATATGACTGAGGTTTGATTCTGGAAACCTGTGGCCTGGGAAAATCACTTAGGATTCATTGTCGAAACATTTGGCCTGGGATCATGACTGAGGTTTGATGGTGGAAAACTCTGGCCTGGCAAAATGACTGAGGCTTGATTCTGGAACCCTATGGCCTGGGAACTTGACTGAGGTTTGATGGCAGAAACCTGTGGACTGGCAACATGACTGAGGATTGACTGTGGAACCCTGTGTCCTGGAAACATGACTGTGGTCTGGTACTTGAAAACCATGGCCTGGGAACTTGACATTGGTTTGATTCTGGAACCCTGTGTCCTAGGAACATGATTGAGGTTTGATGGAGGAACCCTGTGTGCAGGGAACATGACTGAGGCTTGATGGTGGAACCCTGTGGCCTGGCAACAGGACTGAGGTTTGATGGTGGAACCCTGTTGCCTGGCAAGATGACTTAGGTTTGACTGTGGAACACTCTGGCCTGGGAACATGACTGAGGCTTTATGGTGAAACCGTGGCATGGCAATAGGACTGAGGTTTGATTGTGGATCCCTCTGGCCTGGGAATATGACTGAGCTTTAATTGTGGAACCTGTGGGCTGTGAACATGACTGGGATATATTTTTGAAACCTGTGTCTAGGGAACATGACTGAGGTTTTATTCTGGAACCCTGTGTCCTGGGAATATGACTGAGGTTTGACTATGGAAACCATTGACCTGTGAACATGAGTGATGTTAGATTGTGGAATACTGTGGCCTGGGAACATGACATCGGTTTGGATTCTGGTACCCTGTTGCCTGGGAATATGAAATCGGTTTGATTCTGGAAACCTGTGGCCTGGAAATATGACTGAGGTTTGATGGTGGTACCCTATGGCCTGGCAAGATGACTTAGGTTTGATTGTGGAACACTCAGGCCTGGGAACATGACTGAGGCTTGATGGTGGAACCCTGTGTCCTGGGAACATGAGAACGGTTTGATTCTGGAAACCTGTGGCCTTTGGAACATGTCTGCGGTTTGATGGTGGAAACCTGTGGCCTGGTAACATGACTGAGGTTTGATTCTGGAAGACTGTGGCCAAGGAACATGATATCGGTTTGATTCTGGAACCCTGTGTCCTGGGAACAAGACTGAGGTTTGCTTCTGGACGCCTGTGGGCTGGGAACATGACATCGGCTGGATTCTGGAACCCTGTGGCCTGGGAACATGACTGAGGTTTGTTTCTGGAAGCCTGTTCCCTGGGAACATGACTGAGGTTTGATTCTGGAACCATGTGTCCTGGGAATATGACTGAGGTTTGATTCTGGAAACCATTGGCCTGGGAACATGACTGATGTTAGATTGTGGAATCCTGTGGCCTGGGAACATGACATCGGTGGATTCTGGAACCCTGTGGCCTGGAAACATGAGAACGGTTTGATTCTTTAACCCTGTGGCCTGGGAACATGTCTGAGGTTTGATGGTGGAAACTTGTGGCCTGGCAACATGACTGACGTTTGATCCTGGAAGACTCTTGCCACGGAACATGATATCGGGTTGATTGTGGAAACCTGTGTCCTGGGAACAAGACTGAGGTTTGCTTCTGGAACCCTGTGGCCTGGGAACATGACTGAGGTTTCTTTCTGGATGCCTGTTCCCTGGGAACATGACTGAGGTTTGATTCTGGACACCTGTCTCTTGGGAGCATGACTGAGGTCTGATTTTTGAAACCTATGGCCTGGGAACATGACTGAGGTTTGATTCTGGAACCATGTGCCCTGGGAATATGACTGAAATTTGATTATGGAAACCATTGGCCTGGGAACATGACTGATGTTAGATTGTGGAATCCTGTGGCCTGGGAACATGACATCGGTTTGGATTTTGGTACCCTGTTGCCTGGGAACATGAAATCGTTTTGATTCTGGAAACCCGTGGCCTGGGAATATGACTGAGGTTTGACCGTGGTACCCTATGTCCTGGCAACAAGACTGAGGTTTGATTCTGGAAGACTGTGGCCAGGGAATATGATATCGGGTTGATTCTGGAACCCTGTGTCCGGGGAACAAGACTGAGGTTTGCTTCTGGAACCCTGTTCCCTGGGAACATGACTGAGTTTTGATTCTGCACACCTGTGTCCTGGGACCATGACTGAGGTTTGATTGTTGAAACCTGTGGCCTGCGAACATGACTGAGGTTTGATTCTGGAACCATGTGTCCTGGGAATATGACTGAGGTTTGATTCTGGAAACCTGTGGCCTGGGAAAATGACTGAGGTTTCATTGTGGAAACATGTGTCCTGGAATCATGTGTGTGGTTTGATGGCGGAACACTCTGGCCTGGCAAAATGACTGAGGCTTGATTCTGGAACCCTGTGGCCTGAGAACTTGACTGAGGTTTGATTGCAGAAACCTGTGGACTGGCAACATGACTGAGGCTTGATTCTGGAACCCTGTCGCCTGGGAACATGAATGAGGTTTGATTGTGGAACCCTGTGGCCTGGGAACATGACAGAGATTTGATTCTGGACACCTGTGTCCTAGGAACAAGACTGAGGTTTGATTGTTGAAACCTGTGGCCTGCGAATATGACTGAGGTTTGATTCTGGAACCATGTGTCTTGGGAATATGACTGAGGTTTGATTCTGGAAACCATTGGCCTGGGAACATGACTGATGTTAGATTGTGGAATCCTGTGGCCTTGGAACATGACATCGGTTTGGATCCTGGTACCCTGTTGCCTGGGAACATGAAATCGGTTTGATTCTGGAAACCTGTGGCCTGGGTATATGACTGAGGTTTGATGGTGGTACCCTATGGCCTGGCAACAAGAGTGAGTTTTGATTCTGGATCCCTGTGGCCTGGGAACATGACTGAGGCGTGATTCTGGAAAACTGTGGCCTGGAAACATGACATCTGTTTAGATAGTGGAATACTGTGCCCTGGGATCCTGACTGAGCCTTGGTTCTGGAACCCTGTGGACTGGGAACATGACTGAGGTTTTATTTTGGAACCCTGTAGCCTGGGAACATAACTGAGGATTGATTCTGGAACGCTATGGCCTGGGAACATGACCTCGGTGGATTCTGGAATCCTGTGGCCTGGGAACATGAGAACGGTTTGACTCTGGAACCCTGTGGCCTGGGAACATGTCTGAGGTTTGTTGGTGGAAACCTGTGGGCTGGCAACATGACTGAGGTTTGAGTCTGGAAGACTGTGGCCAGGGAACATGATATTGGGTTGATTCTGGAAACCTGTATCCTGGGAACAAGACTGAGGTTTGCTGGTGGAACCCTGTGGCCTCGGAACATGACATCGGTTGGATTTTGGAACCCTGTAGCCTGGGAACATGACTGAAGTTTGATTGTGGAACCCTGTTGCCTGGGAACATGACAGAGATTTGTTTCTGGAAGCCTGTTCCCTGAGAACATGACTGAGGTTTGATTCTGGACACCTGTGGCCTGGGAATATGTCTGAGGTTTGATTGTTGAAACCTGTGGCCTGCGAACATGACTGAGGTTTGATTCTGGATCCATGTGTCCTGGGAATATGACTGAGGTTTGATTCTGGAAACCTGTGGCCTGGGAAAATCACTTAGGATTCATTGTCGAAACATTTGGCCTGGGATCATGACTGAGGTTTGATGGTGGAAAACTCTGGCCTGGCAAAATGACTGAGGCTTGATTCTGGAACCCTATGGCCTGGGAACTTGACTGAGGTTTGATGGCAGAAACCTGTGGACTGGCAACATGACTGAGGATTGACTGTGGAACCCTGTGTCCTGGAAACATGACTGTGGTCTGGTACTTGAAAACCATGGCCTGGAAACTTGACATTGGTTTGATTCTGGAACCCTGTGTCCTAGGAACATGATTGAGGTTTGATGGAGGAACCCTGTGTGCAGGGAACATGACTGAGGCTTGATGGTGGAACCCTGTGGCCTGGCAACAGGACTGAGGTTTGATGGTGGAACCCTGTTGCCTGGCAAGATGACTTAGGTTTGACTGTGGAACACTCTGGCCTGGGAACATGACTGAGGCTTTATGGTGAAACCGTGGCATGGCAATAGGACTGAGGTTTGATTGTGGATCCCTCTGGCCTGGGAATATGACTGAGCTTTAATTGTGGAACCTGTGGGCTGTGAACATGACTGGGATATATTTTTGAAACCTGTGTCTAGGGAACATGACTGAGGTTTTATTCTGGAACCCTGTGTCCTGGGAATATGACTGAGGTTTGACTATGGAAACCATTGACCTGTGAACATGAGTGATGTTAGATTGTGGAATACTGTGGCCTGGGAACATGACATCGGTTTGGATTCTGGTACCCTGTTGCCTGGGAATATGAAATCGGTTTGATTCTGGAAACCTGTGGCCTGGAAATATGACTGAGGTTTGATGGTGGTACCCTATGGCCTGGCAAGATGACTTAGGTTTGATTGTGGAACACTCAGGCCTGGGAACATGACTGAGGCTTGATGGTGGAACCCTGTGTCCTGGGAACATGAGAACGGTTTGATTCTGGAAACCTGTGGCCTTTGGAACATGTCTGCGGTTTGATGGTGGAAACCTGTGGCCTGGTAACATGACTGAGGTTTGATTCTGGAAGACTGTGGCCAAGGAACATGATATCGGTTTGATTCTGGAACCCTGTGTCCTGGGAACAAGACTGAGGTTTGCTTCTGGACGCCTGTGGGCTGGGAACATGACATCGGCTGGATTCTGGAACCCTGTGGCCTGGGAACATGACTGAGGTTTGTTTCTGGAAGCCTGTTCCCTGGGAACATGACTGAGGTTTGATTCTGGAACCATGTGTCCTGGGAATATGACTGAGGTTTGATTCTGGAAACCATTGGCCTGGGAACATGACTGATGTTAGATTGTGGAATCCTGTGGCCTGGGAACATGACATCGGTGGATTCTGGAACCCTGTGGCCTGGAAACATGAGAACGGTTTGATTCTTTAACCCTGTGGCCTGGGAACATGTCTGAGGTTAGATGGTGGAAACTTGTGGCCTGGCAACATGACTGACGTTTGATCCTGGAAGACTCTTGCCACGGAACATGATATCGGGTTGATTGTGGAAACCTGTGTCCTGGGAACAAGACTGAGGTTTGCTTCTGGAACCCTGTGGCCTGGGAACATGACTGAGGTTTCTTTCTGGATGCCTGTTCCCTGGGAACATGACTGAGGTTTGATTCTGGACACCTGTCTCTTGGGAGCATGACTGAGGTCTGATTTTTGAAACCTATGGCCTGGGAACATGACTGAGGTTTGATTCTGGAACCATGTGCCCTGGGAATATGACTGAAATTTGATTATGGAAACCATTGGCCTGGGAACATGACTGATGTTAGATTGTGGAATCCTGTGGCCTGGGAACATGACATCGGTTTGGATTTTGGTACCCTGTTGCCTGGGAACATGAAATCGTTTTGATTCTGGAAACCCGTGGCCTGGGAATATGACTGAGGTTTGACCGTGGTACCCTATGTCCTGGCAACAAGACTGAGGTTTGATTCTGGAAGACTGTGGCCAGGGAATATGATATCGGGTTGATTCTGGAACCCTGTGTCCGGGGAACAAGACTGAGGTTTGCTTCTGGAACCCTGTTCCCTGGGAACATGACTGAGTTTTGATTCTGCACACCTGTGTCCTGGGACCATGACTGAGGTTTGATTGTTGAAACCTGTGGCCTGCGAACATGACTGAGGTTTGATTCTGGAACCATGTGTCCTGGGAATATGACTGAGGTTTGATTCTGGAAACCTGTGGCCTGGGAAAATGACTGAGGTTTCATTGTGGAAACATGTGTCCTGGAATCATGTGTGTGGTTTGATGGCGGAACACTCTGGCCTGGCAAAATGACTGAGGCTTGATTCTGGAACCCTGTGGCCTGAGAACTTGACTGAGGTTTGATTGCAGAAACCTGTGGACTGGCAACATGACTGAGGCTTGATTCTGGAACCCTGTCGCCTGGGAACATGAATGAGGTTTGATTGTGGAACCCTGTGGCCTGGGAACATGACAGAGATTTGATTCTGGACACCTGTGTCCTAGGAACAAGACTGAGGTTTGATTGTTGAAACCTGTGGCCTGCGAATATGACTGAGGTTTGATTCTGGAACCATGTGTCTTGGGAATATGACTGAGGTTTGATTCTGGAAACCATTGGCCTGGGAACATGACTGATGTTAGATTGTGGAATCCTGTGGCCTTGGAACATGACATCGGTTTGGATCCTGGTACCCTGTTGCCTGGGAACATGAAATCGGTTTGATTCTGGAAACCTGTGGCCTGGGTATATGACTGAGGTTTGATGGTGGTACCCTATGGCCTGGCAACAAGAGTGAGTTTTGATTCTGGATCCCTGTGGCCTGGGAACATGACTGAGGCGTGATTCTGGAAAACTGTGGCCTGGAAACATGACATCTGTTTAGATAGTGGAATACTGTGCCCTGGGATCCTGACTGAGCCTTGGTTCTGGAACCCTGTGGACTGGGAACATGACTGAGGTTTTATTTTGGAACCCTGTAGCCTGGGAACATAACTGAGGATTGATTCTGGAACGCTATGGCCTGGGAACATGACCTCGGTGGATTCTGGAATCCTGTGGCCTGGGAACATGAGAACGGTTTGACTCTGGAACCCTGTGGCCTGGGAACATGTCTGAGGTTTGTTGGTGGAAACCTGTGGGCTGGCAACATGACTGAGGTTTGAGTCTGGAAGACTGTGGCCAGGGAACATGATATTGGGTTGATTCTGGAAACCTGTATCCTGGGAACAAGACTGAGGTTTGCTGGTGGAACCCTGTGGCCTCGGAACATGACATCGGTTGGATTTTGGAACCCTGTAGCCTGGGAACATGACTGAAGTTTGATTGTGGAACCCTGTTGCCTGGGAACATGACAGAGATTTGTTTCTGGAAGCCTGTTCCCTGAGAACATGACTGAGGTTTGATTCTGGACACCTGTGGCCTGGGAATATGTCTGAGGTTTGATTGTTGAAACCTGTGGCCTGCGAACATGACTGAGGTTTGATTCTGGATCCATGTGTCCTGGGAATATGACTGAGGTTTGATTCTGGAAACCTGTGGCCTGGGAAAATCACTTAGGATTCATTGTCGAAACATTTGGCCTGGGATCATGACTGAGGTTTGATGGTGGAAAACTCTGGCCTGGCAAAATGACTGAGGCTTGATTCTGGAACCCTATGGCCTGGGAACTTGACTGAGGTTTGATGGCAGAAACCTGTGGACTGGCAACATGACTGAGGATTGACTGTGGAACCCTGTGTCCTGGAAACATGACTGTGGTCTGGTACTTGAAAACCATGGCCTGGGAACTTGACATTGGTTTGATTCTGGAACCCTGTGTCCTAGGAACATGATTGAGGTTTGATGGAGGAACCCTGTGTGCAGGGAACATGACTGAGGCTTGATGGTGGAACCCTGTGGCCTGGCAACAGGACTGAGGTTTGATGGTGGAACCCTGTTGCCTGGCAAGATGACTTAGGTTTGACTGTGGAACACTCTGGCCTGGGAACATGACTGAGGCTTTATGGTGAAACCGTGGCATGGCAATAGGACTGAGGTTTGATTGTGGATCCCTCTGGCCTGGGAATATGACTGAGCTTTAATTGTGGAACCTGTGGGCTGTGAACATGACTGGGATATATTTTTGAAACCTGTGTCTAGGGAACATGACTGAGGTTTTATTCTGGAACCCTGTGTCCTGGGAATATGACTGAGGTTTGACTATGGAAACCATTGACCTGTGAACATGAGTGATGTTAGATTGTGGAATACTGTGGCCTGGGAACATGACATCGGTTTGGATTCTGGTACCCTGTTGCCTGGGAATATGAAATCGGTTTGATTCTGGAAACCTGTGGCCTGGAAATATGACTGAGGTTTGATGGTGGTACCCTATGGCCTGGCAAGATGACTTAGGTTTGATTGTGGAACACTCAGGCCTGGGAACATGACTGAGGCTTGATGGTGGAACCCTGTGTCCTGGGAACATGAGAACGGTTTGATTCTGGAAACCTGTGGCCTTTGGAACATGTCTGCGGTTTGATGGTGGAAACCTGTGGCCTGGTAACATGACTGAGGTTTGATTCTGGAAGACTGTGGCCAAGGAACATGATATCGGTTTGATTCTGGAACCCTGTGTCCTGGGAACAAGACTGAGGTTTGCTTCTGGACGCCTGTGGGCTGGGAACATGACATCGGCTGGATTCTGGAACCCTGTGGCCTGGGAACATGACTGAGGTTTGTTTCTGGAAGCCTGTTCCCTGGGAACATGACTGAGGTTTGATTCTGGAACCATGTGTCCTGGGAATATGACTGAGGTTTGATTCTGGAAACCATTGGCCTGGGAACATGACTGATGTTAGATTGTGGAATCCTGTGGCCTGGGAACATGACATCGGTGGATTCTGGAACCCTGTGGCCTGGAAACATGAGAACGGTTTGATTCTTTAACCCTGTGGCCTGGGAACATGTCTGAGGTTTGATGGTGGAAACTTGTGGCCTGGCAACATGACTGACGTTTGATCCTGGAAGACTCTTGCCACGGAACATGATATCGGGTTGATTGTGGAAACCTGTGTCCTGGGAACAAGACTGAGGTTTGCTTCTGGAACCCTGTGGCCTGGGAACATGACTGAGATTTCTTTCTGGATGCCTGTTCCCTGGGAACATGACTGAGGTTTGATTCTGGACACCTGTCTCTTGGGAGCATGACTGAGGTCTGATTTTTGAAACCTATGGCCTGGGAACATGACTGAGGTTTGATTCTGGAACCATGTGCCCTGGGAATATGACTGAAATTTGATTATGGAAACCATTGGCCTGGGAACATGACTGATGTTAGATTGTGGAATCCTGTGGCCTGGGAACATGACATCGGTTTGGATTTTGGTACCCTGTTGCCTGGGAACATGAAATCGTTTTGATTCTGGAAACCCGTGGCCTGGGAATATGACTGAGGTTTGACCGTGGTACCCTATGTCCTGGCAACAAGACTGAGGTTTGATTCTGGAAGACTGTGGCCAGGGAATATGATATCGGGTTGATTCTGGAACCCTGTGTCCGGGGAACAAGACTGAGGTTTGCTTCTGGAACCCTGTTCCCTGGGAACATGACTGAGTTTTGATTCTGCACACCTGTGTCCTGGGACCATGACTGAGGTTTGATTGTTGAAACCTGTGGCCTGCGAACATGACTGAGGTTTGATTCTGGAACCATGTGTCCTGGGAATATGACTGAGGTTTGATTCTGGAAACCTGTGGCCTGGGAAAATGACTGAGGTTTCATTGTGGAAACATGTGTCCTGGAATCATGTGTGTGGTTTGATGGCGGAACACTCTGGCCTGGCAAAATGACTGAGGCTTGATTCTGGAACCCTGTGGCCTGAGAACTTGACTGAGGTTTGATTGCAGAAACCTGTGGACTGGCAACATGACTGAGGCTTGATTCTGGAACCCTGTCGCCTGGGAACATGAATGAGGTTTGATTGTGGAACCCTGTGGCCTGGGAACATGACAGAGATTTGATTCTGGACACCTGTGTCCTAGGAACAAGACTGAGGTTTGATTGTTGAAACCTGTGGCCTGCGAATATGACTGAGGTTTGATTCTGGAACCATGTGTCTTGGGAATATGACTGAGGTTTGATTCTGGAAACCATTGGCCTGGGAACATGACTGATGTTAGATTGTGGAATCCTGTGGCCTTGGAACATGACATCGGTTTGGATCCTGGTACCCTGTTGCCTGGGAACATGAAATCGGTTTGATTCTGGAAACCTGTGGCCTGGGTATATGACTGAGGTTTGATGGTGGTACCCTATGGCCTGGCAACAAGAGTGAGTTTTGATTCTGGATCCCTGTGGCCTGGGAACATGACTGAGGCGTGATTCTGGAAAACTGTGGCCTGGAAACATGACATCTGTTTAGATAGTGGAATACTGTGCCCTGGGATCCTGACTGAGCCTTGGTTCTGGAACCCTGTGGACTGGGAACATGACTGAGGTTTTATTTTGGAACCCTGTAGCCTGGGAACATAACTGAGGATTGATTCTGGAACGCTATGGCCTGGGAACATGACCTCGGTGGATTCTGGAATCCTGTGGCCTGGGAACATGAGAACGGTTTGACTCTGGAACCCTGTGGCCTGGGAACATGTCTGAGGTTTGTTGGTGGAAACCTGTGGGCTGGCAACATGACTGAGGTTTGAGTCTGGAAGACTGTGGCCAGGGAACATGATATTGGGTTGATTCTGGAAACCTGTATCCTGGGAACAAGACTGAGGTTTGCTGGTGGAACCCTGTGGCCTCGGAACATGACATCGGTTGGATTTTGGAACCCTGTAGCCTGGGAACATGACTGAAGTTTGATTGTGGAACCCTGTTGCCTGGGAACATGACAGAGATTTGTTTCTGGAAGCCTGTTCCCTGAGAACATGACTGAGGTTTGATTCTGGACACCTGTGGCCTGGGAATATGTCTGAGGTTTGATTGTTGAAACCTGTGGCCTGCGAACATGACTGAGGTTTGATTCTGGATCCATGTGTCCTGGGAATATGACTGAGGTTTGATTCTGGAAACCTGTGGCCTGGGAAAATCACTTAGGATTCATTGTCGAAACATTTGGCCTGGGATCATGACTGAGGTTTGATGGTGGAAAACTCTGGCCTGGCAAAATGACTGAGGCTTGATTCTGGAACCCTATGGCCTGGGAACTTGACTGAGGTTTGATGGCAGAAACCTGTGGACTGGCAACATGACTGAGGATTGACTGTGGAACCCTGTGTCCTGGAAACATGACTGTGGTCTGGTACTTGAAAACCATGGCCTGGGAACTTGACATTGGTTTGATTCTGGAACCCTGTGTCCTAGGAACATGATTGAGGTTTGATGGAGGAACCCTGTGTGCAGGGAACATGACTGAGGCTTGATGGTGGAACCCTGTGGCCTGGCAACAGGACTGAGGTTTGATGGTGGAACCCTGTTGCCTGGCAAGATGACTTAGGTTTGACTGTGGAACACTCTGGCCTGGGAACATGACTGAGGCTTTATGGTGAAACCGTGGCATGGCAATAGGACTGAGGTTTGATTGTGGATCCCTCTGGCCTGGGAATATGACTGAGCTTTAATTGTGGAACCTGTGGGCTGTGAACATGACTGGGATATATTTTTGAAACCTGTGTCTAGGGAACATGACTGAGGTTTTATTCTGGAACCCTGTGTCCTGGGAATATGACTGAGGTTTGACTATGGAAACCATTGACCTGTGAACATGAGTGATGTTAGATTGTGGAATACTGTGGCCTGGGAACATGACATCGGTTTGGATTCTGGTACCCTGTTGCCTGGGAATATGAAATCGGTTTGATTCTGGAAACCTGTGGCCTGGAAATATGACTGAGGTTTGATGGTGGTACCCTATGGCCTGGCAAGATGACTTAGGTTTGATTGTGGAACACTCAGGCCTGGGAACATGACTGAGGCTTGATGGTGGAACCCTGTGTCCTGGGAACATGAGAACGGTTTGATTCTGGAAAACTGTGGCCTTTGGAACATGTCTGCGGTTTGATGGTGGAAACCTGTGGCCTGGTAACATGACTGAGGTTTGATTCTGGAAGACTGTGGCCAAGGAACATGATATCGGTTTGATTCTGGAACCCTGTGTCCTGGGAACAAGACTGAGGTTTGCTTCTGGACGCCTGTGGGCTGGGAACATGACATCGGCTGGATTCTGGAACCCTGTGGCCTGGGAACATGACTGAGGTTTGTTTCTGGAAGCCTGTTCCCTGGGAACATGACTGAGGTTTGATTCTGGAACCATGTGTCCTGGGAATATGACTGAGGTTTGATTCTGGAAACCATTGGCCTGGGAACATGACTGATGTTAGATTGTGGAATCCTGTGGCCTGGGAACATGACATCGGTGGATTCTGGAACCCTGTGGCCTGGAAACATGAGAACGGTTTGATTCTTTAACCCTGTGGCCTGGGAACATGTCTGAGGTTTGATGGTGGAAACTTGTGGCCTGGCAACATGACTGACGTTTGATCCTGGAAGACTCTTGCCACGGAACATGATATCGGGTTGATTGTGGAAACCTGTGTCCTGGGAACAAGACTGAGGTTTGCTTCTGGAACCCTGTGGCCTGGGAACATGACTGAGATTTCTTTCTGGATGCCTGTTCCCTGGGAACATGACTGAGGTTTGATTCTGGACACCTGTCTCTTGGGAGCATGACTGAGGTCTGATTTTTGAAACCTATGGCCTGGGAACATGACTGAGGTTTGATTCTGGAACCATGTGCCCTGGGAATATGACTGAAATTTGATTATGGAAACCATTGGCCTGGGAACATGACTGATGTTAGATTGTGGAATCCTGTGGCCTGGGAACATGACATCGGTTTGGATTTTGGTACCCTGTTGCCTGGGAACATGAAATCGTTTTGATTCTGGAAACCCGTGGCCTGGGAATATGACTGAGGTTTGACCGTGGTACCCTATGTCCTGGCAACAAGACTGAGGTTTGATTCTGGAAGACTGTGGCCAGGGAATATGATATCGGGTTGATTCTGGAACCCTGTGTCCGGGGAACAAGACTGAGGTTTGCTTCTGGAACCCTGTTCCCTGGGAACATGACTGAGTTTTGATTCTGCACACCTGTGTCCTGGGACCATGACTGAGGTTTGATTGTTGAAACCTGTGGCCTGCGAACATGACTGAGGTTTGATTCTGGAACCATGTGTCCTGGGAATATGACTGAGGTTTGATTCTGGAAACCTGTGGCCTGGGAAAATGACTGAGGTTTCATTGTGGAAACATGTGTCCTGGAATCATGTGTGTGGTTTGATGGCGGAACACTCTGGCCTGGCAAAATGACTGAGGCTTGATTCTGGAACCCTGTGGCCTGAGAACTTGACTGAGGTTTGATTGCAGAAACCTGTGGACTGGCAACATGACTGAGGCTTGATTCTGGAACCCTGTCGCCTGGGAACATGAATGAGGTTTGATTGTGGAACCCTGTGGCCTGGGAACATGACAGAGATTTGATTCTGGACACCTGTGTCCTAGGAACAAGACTGAGGTTTGATTGTTGAAACCTGTGGCCTGCGAATATGACTGAGGTTTGATTCTGGAACCATGTGTCTTGGGAATATGACTGAGGTTTGATTCTGGAAACCATTGGCCTGGGAACATGACTGATGTTAGATTGTGGAATCCTGTGGCCTTGGAACATGACATCGGTTTGGATCCTGGTACCCTGTTGCCTGGGTTTAGCTGCTTTTCACTGCTGTGTTTATGCCGCTTTACACCCACTTCACACACTAACAGAGAGATTTCAATACATAGGTTTTAAGATTATTACTAGTCAGATATATCCTTGTGTGGTGAATAGGGGGTGTTGAGTCCAGTTCCCTGAGCAAGGAGTAGGTCTTGTCTATTACATATTGTCTTTATGGAACGGTATCTCAGCTCATTTGAAACCCTTGTTTTATGTATCACCCCACCTCACCTTTCCTGTTAAGCAGCCATAGTGTGTTTTCTGCATGTGTGACTCTGTTCTGTTTTGTAATTCAGTTCAAGTGTAACGGTTTTTACTTTCCCTGTATAAGTGATATCTTATGAGAAGTGTCCTTTTCTGTGTGACTTATTTCCCTTAGAATCGTCGTACCTAAATCCACTCATCATGCTGCTACTTGCCTTAGGACATTGATTTCATGGCTGAGTGATATTCCATTGTACATAAGGACCACCACTTATTTATCCATTTTTATCTTTCCTGGGATATTTAAGGTGGAATGAAGTGGAGGTCCTTGGCAACAGAGAAGCCCTAAACTTTGGTGTTCCTGTGTCTTGCTGATTTTTAACTTTCCCAATTTATACCCCCATGCATGGAAGTGCCCTATGCTCTCTAAGCTGTGTTTTTTAGATGTTTCAGGACTCACTGTACCCTTCTCCAGAGTGGCTGTTGGCAATTTACATCCCGCCCATCAGCGTAGCAAGGCTCCCATTTCTCCATGGCCTGTCCTGCATTTCTGGTTTTGTCCCTTTTTTCAGCATGGCCCATTTGACCGATCGGAAGCGAGACTTCTTTGTAGCGCTGATTTGCCTTTCCAGGTTGCTTGGTTGGCCAAAAAGGGCGTATGCGTTTTTTCCTGAATATATTCAGGAAAAAACGCATAGGCCCTTTTTGGCCAAGGGCATCATTATCAATGTTTTGCCGCTTTTCATGTGCTTTAAAGGCGATTCGTATCTACCTCCTGAAATCTGTTTCCTGCAATTCTGCCTTGATTTCAAATCCTCTTTTTTGCCTTCCCTCAATATATTTGTGGACGAGAGTTATCATTTATAACTCTGCAGGTTTGTGAATTGCAGTGCCCTGAAGCTCCATTTTACCACTCGCTTTTTGGGAGCTGGCCGTAAAAGCGCAGGATGGCTTCAGGCCCTGTTCTCGTTCCAGGGGGCAGGCTGAGCCTGTGGTTAATTCTTCTTCCTGATGGGAAAATAGAGTGCCCTGTGCCTGTCCCAACACCAACAGCTAGTCTCTCATTGGTTCCCCATCTTCCCATTCATCCTCAGGACAAATTGCAACCTGTACGGAACAGGAGGTTAAAGGTGCTGATGCTCCAAGTAGGGAGATTGCTAGTAAAGTGGCTGCAATGGCGAACCCGAGCACAAGGAGATGAGAAATGAGGTGCGTTTTAGAAACCTTTCCCCATCACACGGTGTACCATATTCTGGGTTTCTATGCATGTTTTCGATGTAGGAAGATGCCCTTGAACCTGGAGATTTGGGACCCATGGGATGGGTACCACGCAGTATTACTTTAAAGGGTCTGCGTTTACTCACCCAACCTCACCAAACCTCTCAGCCCCAAGAGTGTCCACCCTTATGTCTCATCCAGCTGTGGGTCTAGATATGGTCAATCCAGGTTCCATCACAGCCCCTGAACGAATTGTGTAAGAATTTCTCTCTCTTTCACTGTCTTTGTTTCATGGGGTTTTAAAAGTAATTTATTTTTAGAATGGGGTTTAGCTGCTTTTCACTGCTGTGTTTATGCCGCTTTACACCCACTTCACACACTAACAGAGAGATTTCAATACATAGGTTTTAAGATTATTACTAGTCAGATATATCCTTGTGTGGTGAATAGGGGGTGTTGAGTCCAGTTCCCTGAGCAAGGAGTAGGTCTTGTCTATTACATATTGGGTTTATGGAACGGTATCTCAGCTCATTTGAAACCCTTGTTTTATGTATCACCCCACCTCACCTTTCCTGTTAAGCAGCCATAGTGTGTTTTCTGCATGTGTGACTCTGTTCTGTTTTGTAATTCAGTTCAAGTGTAACGGTTTTTACTTTCCCTGTATAAGTGATATCTTATGAGAAGTGTCCTTTTCTGTGTGACTTATTTCCCTTAGAATCGTCGTACCTAAATCCACTCATCATGCTGCTACTTGCCTTAGGACATTGATTTCATGGCTGAGTGATATTCCATTGTACATAAGGACCACCACTTATTTATCCATTTTTATCTTTCCTGGGATATTTAAGGTGGAATGAAGTGGAGGTCCTTGGCAACAGAGAAGCCCTAAACTTTGGTGTTCCTGTGTCTTGCTGATTTTTAACTTTCCCAATTTATACCCCCATGCATGGAAGTGCCCTATGCTCTCTAAGCTGTGTTTTTTAGATGTTTCAGGACTCACTGTACCCTTCTCCAGAGTGGCTGTTGGCAATTTACATCCCGCCCATCAGCGTAGCAAGGCTCC
The DNA here is from genome assembly GCF_965194825.1 of Balaenoptera physalus. NCBI lineage: Eukaryota > Metazoa > Chordata > Mammalia > Artiodactyla > Balaenopteridae > Balaenoptera > Balaenoptera physalus. The sequence goes on from NW_028125242.1 coordinate 36,177, forward strand.
CATTTCTCCATGGCCTGTCCTGCATTTCTGGTTTTGACCCTTTTTTCAGCATGGCCCATTTGACCGATGGGAAGCGAGACTTCTTTGTAGCGCTGATTTGCCTTTCCAGGTTGCTTGGTTGGCCAAAAAGGGCGTATGCGTTTTTTCCTGAATATATTCAGGAAAAAACGCATACGCCCTTTTTGGCCAAGGGCATCATTATCAATGTTTTGCCGCTTTTCATGTGCTTTAAAGGCGATTCGTATCTACCTCCTGAAATCTGTTTCCTGCAATTCTGCCTTGATTTCAAATCCTCTTTTTTGCCTTCCCTCAATATATTTGTGGACGAGAGTTATCATTTATAACTCTGCAGGTTTGTGAATTGCAGTGCCCTGAAGCTCCATTTTACAACTCGCTTTTTGGGAGCTGGCCGTAAAAGCGCAGGATGGCTTCAGGCCCTGTTCTCGTTCCAGGGGGCAGGCTGAGCCTGTGGTTAATTCTTCTTCCTGATGGGAAAATAGAGTGCCCTGTGCCTGTCCCAACACCAACAGCTAGTCTCTCATTGGTTCCCCATCTTCCCATTCATCCTCAGGACAAATTGCAACCTGTACGGAACAGGAGGTTAAAGGTGCTGATGCTCCAAGTAGGGAGATTGCTAGTAAAGTGGCTGCAATGGCGAACCCGAGCACAAGGAGATGAGAAATGAGGTGCGTTTTAGAAACCTTTCCCCATCACACGGTGTACCATATTCTGGGTTTCTATGCATGTTTTCGATGTAGGAAGATGCCCTTGAACCTGGAGATTTGGGACCCATGGGATGGGTACCACGCAGTATTACTTTAAAGGGTCTGCGTTTACTCACCCAACCTCACCAAACCTCTCAGCCCCAAGAGTGTCCACCCTTATGTCTCATCCAGCTGTGGGTCTAGATATGGTCAATCCAGGTTCCATCACAGCCCCTGAACGAATTGTGTAAGAATTTCTCTCTCTTTCACTGTCTTTGTTTCATGGGGTTTTAAAAGTAATTTATTTTTAGAATGGGGTTTAGCTGCTTTTCACTGCTGTGTTTATGCCGCTTTACACCCACTTCACACACTAACAGAGAGATTTCAATACATAGGTTTTAAGATTATTACTAGTCAGATATATCCTTGTGTGGTGAATAGGGGGTGTTGAGTCCAGTTCCCTGAGCAAGGAGTAGGTCTTGTCTATTACATATTGGGTTTATGGAACGGTATCTCAGCTCATTTGAAACCCTTGTTTTATGTATCACCCCACCTCACCTTTCCTGTTAAGCAGCCATAGTGTGTTTTCTGCATGTGTGACTCTGTTCTGTTTTGTAATTCAGTTCAAGTGTAACGGTTTTTACTTTCCCTGTATAAGTGATATCTTATGAGAAGTGTCCTTTTCTGTGTGACTTATTTCCCTTAGAATCGTCGTACCTAAATCCACTCATCATGCTGCTACTTGCCTTAGGACATTGATTTCATGGCTGAGTGATATTCCATTGTACATAAGGACCACCACTTATTTATCCATTTTTATCTTTCCTGGGATATTTAAGGTGGAATGAAGTGGAGGTCCTTGGCAACAGAGAAGCCCTAAACTTTGGTGTTCCTGTGTCTTGCTGATTTTTAACTTTCCCAATTTATACCCCCATGCATGGAAGTGCCCTATGCTCTCTAAGCTGTGTTTTTTAGATGTTTCAGGACTCACTGTACCCTTCTCCAGAGTGGCTGTTGGCAATTTACATCCCGCCCATCAGCGTAGCAAGGCTCCCATTTCTCCATGGCCTGTCCTGCATTTCTGGTTTTGACCCTTTTTTCAGCATGGCCCATTTGACCGATGGGAAGCGAGACTTCTTTGTAGCGCTGATTTGCCTTTCCAGGTTGCTTGGTTGGCCAAAAAGGGCGTATGCGTTTTTTCCTGAATATATTCAGGAAAAAACGCATAGGCCCTTTTTGGCCAAGGGCATCATTATCAATGTTTTGCCGCTTTTCATGTGCTTTAAAGGCGATTCGTATCTACCTCCTGAAATCTGTTTTCTGCAATTCTGCCTTGATTTCAAATCCTCTTTTTTGCCTTCCCTCAATATATTTGTGGACGAGAGTTATCATTTATAACTCTGCAGGTTTGTGAATTGCAGTGCCCTGAAGCTCCATTTTACAACTCGCTTTTTGGGAGCTGGCCGTAAAAGCGCAGGATGGCTTCAGGCCCTGTTCTCGTTCCAGGGGGCAGGCTGAGCCTGTGGTTAATTCTTCTTCCTGATGGGAAAATAGAGTGCCCTGTGCCTGTCCCAACACCAACAGCTAGTCTCTCATTGGTTCCCCATCTTCCCATTCATCCTCAGGACAAATTGCAACCTGTACGGAACAGGAGGTTAAAGGTGCTGATGCTCCAAGTAGGGAGATTGCTAGTAAAGTGGCTGCAATGGCGAACCCGAGCACAAGGAGATGAGAAATGAGGTGCGTTTTAGAAACCTTTCCCCATCACACGGTGTACCATATTCTGGGTTTCTATGCATGTTTTCGATGTAGGAAGATGCCCTTGAACCTGGAGATTTGGGACCCATGGGATGGGTACCACGCAGTATTACTTTAAAGGGTCTGCGTTTACTCACCCAACCTCACCAAACCTCTCAGCCCCAAGAGTGTCCACCCTTATGTCTCATCCAGCTGTGGGTCTAGATATGGTCAATCCAGGTTCCATCACAGCCCCTGAACGAATTGTGTAAGAATTTCTCTCTCTTTCACTGTCTTTGTTTCATGGGGTTTTAAAAGTAATTTATTTTTAGAATGGGGTTTAGCTGCTTTTCACTGCTGTGTTTATGCCGCTTTACACCCACTTCACACACTAACAGAGAGATTTCAATACATAGGTTTTAAGATTATTACTAGTCAGATATATCCTTGTGTGGTGAATAGGGGGTGTTGAGTCCAGTTCCCTGAGCAAGGAGTAGGTCTTGTCTATTACATATTGGGTTTATGGAACGGTATCTCAGCTCATTTGAAACCCTTGTTTTATGTATCACCCCACCTCACCTTTCCTGTTAAGCAGCCATAGTGTGTTTTCTGCATGTGTGACTCTGTTCTGTTTTGTAATTCAGTTCAAGTGTAACGGTTTTTACTTTCCCTGTATAAGTGATATCTTATGAGAAGTGTCCTTTTCTGTGTGACTTATTTCCCTTAGAATCGTCGTACCTAAATCCACTCATCATGCTGCTACTTGCCTTAGGACATTGATTTCATGGCTGAGTGATATTCCATTGTACATAAGGACCACCACTTATTTATCCATTTTTATCTTTCCTGGGATATTTAAGGTGGAATGAAGTGGAGGTCCTTGGCAACAGAGAAGCCCTAAACTTTGGTGTTCCTGTGTCTTGCTGATTTTTAACTTTCCCAATTTATACCCCCATGCATGGAAGTGCCCTATGCTCTCTAAGCTGTGTTTTTTAGATGTTTCAGGACTCACTGTACCCTTCTCCAGAGTGGCTGTTGGCAATTTACATCCCGCCCATCAGCGTAGCAAGGCTCCCATTTCTCCATGGCCTGTCCTGCATTTCTGGTTTTGACCCTTTTTTCAGCATGGCCCATTTGACCGATGGGAAGCGAGACTTCTTTGTAGCGCTGATTTGCCTTTCCAGGTTGCTTGGTTGGCCAAAAAGGGCGTATGCGTTTTTTCCTGAATATATTCAGGAAAAAACGCATAGGCCCTTTTTGGCCAAGGGCATCATTATCAATGTTTTGCCGCTTTTCATGTGCTTTAAAGGCGATTCGTATCTACCTCCTGAAATCTGTTTTCTGCAATTCTGCCTTGATTTCAAATCCTCTTTTTTGCCTTCCCTCAATATATTTGTGGACGAGAGTTATCATTTATAACTCTGCAGGTTTGTGAATTGCAGTGCCCTGAAGCTCCATTTTACAACTCGCTTTTTGGGAGCTGGCCGTAAAAGCGCAGGATGGCTTCAGGCCCTGTTCTCGTTCCAGGGGGCAGGCTGAGCCTGTGGTTAATTCTTCTTCCTGATGGGAAAATAGAGTGCCCTGTGCCTGTCCCAACACCAACAGCTAGTCTCTCATTGGTTCCCCATCTTCCCATTCATCCTCAGGACAAATTGCAACCTGTACGGAACAGGAGGTTAAAGGTGCTGATGCTCCAAGTAGGGAGATTGCTAGTAAAGTGGCTGCAATGGCGAACCCGAGCACAAGGAGATGAGAAATGAGGTGCGTTTTAGAAACCTTTCCCCATCACACGGTGTACCATATTCTGGGTTTCTATGCATGTTTTCGATGTAGGAAGATGCCCTTGAACCTGGAGATTTGGGACCCATGGGATGGGTACCACGCAGTATTACTTTAAAGGGTCTGCGTTTACTCACCCAACCTCACCAAACCTCTCAGCCCCAAGAGTGTCCACCCTTATGTCTCATCCAGCTGTGGGTCTAGATATGGTCAATCCAGGTTCCATCACAGCCCCTGAACGAATTGTGTAAGAATTTCTCTCTCTTTCACTGTCTTTGTTTCATGGGGTTTTAAAAGTAATTTATTTTTAGAATGGGGTTTAGCTGCTTTTCACTGCTGTGTTTATGCCGCTTTACACCCACTTCACACACTAACAGAGAGATTTCAATACATAGGTTTTAAGATTATTACTAGTCAGATATATCCTTGTGTGGTGAATAGGGGGTGTTGAGTCCAGTTCCCTGAGCAAGGAGTAGGTCTTGTCTATTACATATTGGGTTTATGGAACGGTATCTCAGCTCATTTGAAACCCTTGTTTTATGTATCACCCCACCTCACCTTTCCTGTTAAGCAGCCATAGTGTGTTTTCTGCATGTGTGACTCTGTTCTGTTTTGTAATTCAGTTCAAGTGTAACGGTTTTTACTTTCCCTGTATAAGTGATATCTTATGAGAAGTGTCCTTTTCTGTGTGACTTATTTCCCTTAGAATCGTCGTACCTAAATCCACTCATCATGCTGCTACTTGCCTTAGGACATTGATTTCATGGCTGAGTGATATTCCATTGTACATAAGGACCACCACTTATTTATCCATTTTTATCTTTCCTGGGATATTTAAGGTGGAATGAAGTGGAGGTCCTTGGCAACAGAGAAGCCCTAAACTTTGGTGTTCCTGTGTCTTGCTGATTTTTAACTTTCCCAATTTATACCCCCATGCATGGAAGTGCCCTATGCTCTCTAAGCTGTGTTTTTTAGATGTTTCAGGACTCACTGTACCCTTCTCCAGAGTGGCTGTTGGCAATTTACATCCCGCCCATCAGCGTAGCAAGGCTCCCATTTCTCCATGGCCTGTCCTGCATTTCTGGTTTTGACCCTTTTTTCAGCATGGCCCATTTGACCGATGGGAAGCGAGACTTCTTTGTAGCGCTGATTTGCCTTTCCAGGTTGCTTGGTTGGCCAAAAAGGGCGTATGCGTTTTTTCCTGAATATATTCAGGAAAAAACGCATACGCCCTTTTTGGCCAAGGGCATCATTATCAATGTTTTGCCGCTTTTCATGTGCTTTAAAGGCGATTCGTATCTACCTCCTGAAATCTGTTTCCTGCAATTCTGCCTTGATTTCAAATCCTCTTTTTTGCCTTCCCTCAATATATTTGTGGACGAGAGTTATCATTTATAACTCTGCAGGTTTGTGAATTGCAGTGCCCTGAAGCTCCATTTTACAACTCGCTTTTTGGGAGCTGGCCGTAAAAGCGCAGGATGGCTTCAGGCCCTGTTCTCGTTCCAGGGGGCAGGCTGAGCCTGTGGTTAATTCTTCTTCCTGATGGGAAAATAGAGTGCCCTGTGCCTGTCCCAACACCAACAGCTAGTCTCTCATTGGTTCCCCATCTTCCCATTCATCCTCAGGACAAATTGCAACCTGTACGGAACAGGAGGTTAAAGGTGCTGATGCTCCAAGTAGGGAGATTGCTAGTAAAGTGGCTGCAATGGCGAACCCGAGCACAAGGAGATGAGAAATGAGGTGCGTTTTAGAAACCTTTCCCCATCACACGGTGTACCATATTCTGGGTTTCTATGCATGTTTTCGATGTAGGAAGATGCCCTTGAACCTGGAGATTTGGGACCCATGGGATGGGTACCACGCAGTATTACTTTAAAGGGTCTGCGTTTACTCACCCAACCTCACCAAACCTCTCAGCCCCAAGAGTGTCCACCCTTATGTCTCATCCAGCTGTGGGTCTAGATATGGTCAATCCAGGTTCCATCACAGCCCCTGAACGAATTGTGTAAGAATTTCTCTCTCTTTCACTGTCTTTGTTTCATGGGGTTTTAAAAGTAATTTATTTTTAGAATGGGGTTTAGCTGCTTTTCACTGCTGTGTTTATGCCGCTTTACACCCACTTCACACACTAACAGAGAGATTTCAATACATAGGTTTTAAGATTATTACTAGTCAGATATATCCTTGTGTGGTGAATAGGGGGTGTTGAGTCCAGTTCCCTGAGCAAGGAGTAGGTCTTGTCTATTACATATTGGGTTTATGGAACGGTATCTCAGCTCATTTGAAACCCTTGTTTTATGTATCACCCCACCTCACCTTTCCTGTTAAGCAGCCATAGTGTGTTTTCTGCATGTGTGACTCTGTTCTGTTTTGTAATTCAGTTCAAGTGTAACGGTTTTTACTTTCCCTGTATAAGTGATATCTTATGAGAAGTGTCCTTTTCTGTGTGACTTATTTCCCTTAGAATCGTCGTACCTAAATCCACTCATCATGCTGCTACTTGCCTTAGGACATTGATTTCATGGCTGAGTGATATTCCATTGTACATAAGGACCACCACTTATTTATCCATTTTTATCTTTCCTGGGATATTTAAGGTGGAATGAAGTGGAGGTCCTTGGCAACAGAGAAGCCCTAAACTTTGGTGTTCCTGTGTCTTGCTGATTTTTAACTTTCCCAATTTATACCCCCATGCATGGAAGTGCCCTATGCTCTCTAAGCTGTGTTTTTTAGATGTTTCAGGACTCACTGTACCCTTCTCCAGAGTGGCTGTTGGCAATTTACATCCCGCCCATCAGCGTAGCAAGGCTCCCATTTCTCCATGGCCTGTCCTGCATTTCTGGTTTTGACCCTTTTTTCAGCATGGCCCATTTGACCGATGGGAAGCGAGACTTCTTTGTAGCGCTGATTTGCCTTTCCAGGTTGCTTGGTTGGCCAAAAAGGGCGTATGCGTTTTTTCCTGAATATATTCAGGAAAAAACGCATACGCCCTTTTTGGCCAAGGGCATCATTATCAATGTTTTGCCGCTTTTCATGTGCTTTAAAGGCGATTCGTATCTACCTCCTGAAATCTGTTTCCTGCAATTCTGCCTTGATTTCAAATCCTCTTTTTTGCCTTCCCTCAATATATTTGTGGACGAGAGTTATCATTTATAACTCTGCAGGTTTGTGAATTGCAGTGCCCTGAAGCTCCATTTTACCACTCGCTTTTTGGGAGCTGGCCGTAAAAGCGCAGGATGGCTTCAGGCCCTGTTCTCGTTCCAGGGGGCAGGCTGAGCCTGTGGTTAATTCTTCTTCCTGATGGGAAAATAGAGTGCCCTGTGCCTGTCCCAACACCAACAGCTAGTCTCTCATTGGTTCCCCATCTTCCCATTCATCCTCAGGACAAATTGCAACCTGTACGGAACAGGAGGTTAAAGGTGCTGATGCTCCAAGTAGGGAGATTGCTAGTAAAGTGGCTGCAATGGCGAACCCGAGCACAAGGAGATGAGAAATGAGGTGCGTTTTAGAAACCTTTCCCCATCACACGGTGTACCATATTCTGGGTTTCTATGCATGTTTTCGATGTAGGAAGATGCCCTTGAACCTGGAGATTTGGGACCCATGGGATGGGTACCACGCAGTATTACTTTAAAGGGTCTGCGTTTACTCACCCAACCTCACCAAACCTCTCAGCCCCAAGAGTGTCCACCCTTATGTCTCATCCAGCTGTGGGTCTAGATATGGTCAATCCAGGTTCCATCACAGCCCCTGAACGAATTGTGTAAGAATTTCTCTCTCTTTCACTGTCTTTGTTTCATGGGGTTTTAAAAGTAATTTATTTTTAGAATGGGGTTTAGCTGCTTTTCACTGCTGTGTTTATGCCGCTTTACACCCACTTCACACACTAACAGAGAGATTTCAATACATAGGTTTTAAGATTATTACTAGTCAGATATATCCTTGTGTGGTGAATAGGGGGTGTTGAGTCCAGTTCCCTGAGCAAGGAGTAGGTCTTGTCTATTACATATTGGGTTTATGGAACGGTATCTCAGCTCATTTGAAACCCTTGTTTTATGTATCACCCCACCTCACCTTTCCTGTTAAGCAGCCATAGTGTGTTTTCTGCATGTGTGACTCTGTTCTGTTTTGTAATTCAGTTCAAGTGTAACGGTTTTTACTTTCCCTGTATAAGTGATATCTTATGAGAAGTGTCCTTTTCTGTGTGACTTATTTCCCTTAGAATCGTCGTACCTAAATCCACTCATCATGCTGCTACTTGCCTTAGGACATTGATTTCATGGCTGAGTGATATTCCATTGTACATAAGGACCACCACTTATTTATCCATTTTTATCTTTCCTGGGATATTTAAGGTGGAATGAAGTGGAGGTCCTTGGCAACAGAGAAGCCCTAAACTTTGGTGTTCCTGTGTCTTGCTGATTTTTAACTTTCCCAATTTATACCCCCATGCATGGAAGTGCCCTATGCTCTCTAAGCTGTGTTTTTTAGATGTTTCAGGACTCACTGTACCCTTCTCCAGAGTGGCTGTTGGCAATTTACATCCCGCCCATCAGCGTAGCAAGGCTCCCATTTCTCCATGGCCTGTCCTGCATTTCTGGTTTTGACCCTTTTTTCAGCATGGCCCATTTGACCGATGGGAAGCGAGACTTCTTTGTAGCGCTGATTTGCCTTTCCAGGTTGCTTGGTTGGCCAAAAAGGGCGTATGCGTTTTTTCCTGAATATATTCAGGAAAAAACGCATACGCCCTTTTTGGCCAAGGGCATCATTATCAATGTTTTGCCGCTTTTCATGTGCTTTAAAGGCGATTCGTATCTACCTCCTGAAATCTGTTTCCTGCAATTCTGCCTTGATTTCAAATCCTCTTTTTTGCCTTCCCTCAATATATTTGTGGACGAGAGTTATCATTTATAACTCTGCAGGTTTGTGAATTGCAGTGCCCTGAAGCTCCATTTTACAACTCGCTTTTTGGGAGCTGGCCGTAAAAGCGCAGGATGGCTTCAGGCCCTGTTCTCGTTCCAGGGGGCAGGCTGAGCCTGTGGTTAATTCTTCTTCCTGATGGGAAAATAGAGTGCCCTGTGCCTGTCCCAACACCAACAGCTAGTCTCTCATTGGTTCCCCATCTTCCCATTCATCCTCAGGACAAATTGCAACCTGTACGGAACAGGAGGTTAAAGGTGCTGATGCTCCAAGTAGGGAGATTGCTAGTAAAGTGGCTGCAATGGCGAACCCGAGCACAAGGAGATGAGAAATGAGGTGCGTTTTAGAAACCTTTCCCCATCACACGGTGTACCATATTCTGGGTTTCTATGCATGTTTTCGATGTAGGAAGATGCCCTTGAACCTGGAGATTTGGGACCCATGGGATGGGTACCACGCAGTATTACTTTAAAGGGTCTGCGTTTACTCACCCAACCTCACCAAACCTCTCAGCCCCAAGAGTGTCCACCCTTATGTCTCATCCAGCTGTGGGTCTAGATATGGTCAATCCAGGTTCCATCACAGCCCCTGAACGAATTGTGTAAGAATTTCTCTCTCTTTCACTGTCTTTGTTTCATGGGGTTTTAAAAGTAATTTATTTTTAGAATGGGGTTTAGCTGCTTTTCACTGCTGTGTTTATGCCGCTTTACACCCACTTCACACACTAACAGAGAGATTTCAATACATAGGTTTTAAGATTATTACTAGTCAGATATATCCTTGTGTGGTGAATAGGGGGTGTTGAGTCCAGTTCCCTGAGCAAGGAGTAGGTCTTGTCTATTACATATTGGGTTTATGGAACGGTATCTCAGCTCATTTGAAACCCTTGTTTTATGTATCACCCCACCTCACCTTTCCTGTTAAGCAGCCATAGTGTGTTTTCTGCATGTGTGACTCTGTTCTGTTTTGTAATTCAGTTCAAGTGTAACGGTTTTTACTTTCCCTGTATAAGTGATATCTTATGAGAAGTGTCCTTTTCTGTGTGACTTATTTCCCTTAGAATCGTCGTACCTAAATCCACTCATCATGCTGCTACTTGCCTTAGGACATTGATTTCATGGCTGAGTGATATTCCATTGTACATAAGGACCACCACTTATTTATCCATTTTTATCTTTCCTGGGATATTTAAGGTGGAATGAAGTGGAGGTCCTTGGCAACAGAGAAGCCCTAAACTTTGGTGTTCCTGTGTCTTGCTGATTTTTAACTTTCCCAATTTATACCCCCATGCATGGAAGTGCCCTATGCTCTCTAAGCTGTGTTTTTTAGATGTTTCAGGACTCACTGTACCCTTCTCCAGAGTGGCTGTTGGCAATTTACATCCCGCCCATCAGCGTAGCAAGGCTCCCATTTCTCCATGGCCTGTCCTGCATTTCTGGTTTTGACCCTTTTTTCAGCATGGCCCATTTGACCGATGGGAAGCGAGACTTCTTTGTAGCGCTGATTTGCCTTTCCAGGTTGCTTGGTTGGCCAAAAAGGGCGTATGCGTTTTTTCCTGAATATATTCAGGAAAAAACGCATACGCCCTTTTTGGCCAAGGGCATCATTATCAATGTTTTGCCGCTTTTCATGTGCTTTAAAGGCGATTCGTATCTACCTCCTGAAATCTGTTTCCTGCAATTCTGCCTTGATTTCAAATCCTCTTTTTTGCCTTCCCTCAATATATTTGTGGACGAGAGTTATCATTTATAACTCTGCAGGTTTGTGAATTGCAGTGCCCTGAAGCTCCATTTTACAACTCGCTTTTTGGGAGCTGGCCGTAAAAGCGCAGGATGGCTTCAGGCCCTGTTCTCGTTCCAGGGGGCAGGCTGAGCCTGTGGTTAATTCTTCTTCCTGATGGGAAAATAGAGTGCCCTGTGCCTGTCCCAACACCAACAGCTAGTCTCTCATTGGTTCCCCATCTTCCCATTCATCCTCAGGACAAATTGCAACCTGTACGGAACAGGAGGTTAAAGGTGCTGATGCTCCAAGTAGGGAGATTGCTAGTAAAGTGGCTGCAATGGCGAACCCGAGCACAAGGAGATGAGAAATGAGGTGCGTTTTAGAAACCTTTCCCCATCACACGGTGTACCATATTCTGGGTTTCTATGCATGTTTTCGATGTAGGAAGATGCCCTTGAACCTGGAGATTTGGGACCCATGGGATGGGTACCACGCAGTATTACTTTAAAGGGTCTGCGTTTACTCACCCAACCTCACCAAACCTCTCAGCCCCAAGAGTGTCCACCCTTATGTCTCATCCAGCTGTGGGTCTAGATATGGTCAATCCAGGTTCCATCACAGCCCCTGAACGAATTGTGTAAGAATTTCTCTCTCTTTCACTGTCTTTGTTTCATGGGGTTTTAAAAGTAATTTATTTTTAGAATGGGGTTTAGCTGCTTTTCACTGCTGTGTTTATGCCGCTTTACACCCACTTCACACACTAACAGAGAGATTTCAATACATAGGTTTTAAGATTATTACTAGTCAGATATATCCTTGTGTGGTGAATAGGGGGTGTTGAGTCCAGTTCCCTGAGCAAGGAGTAGGTCTTGTCTATTACATATTGGGTTTATGGAACGGTATCTCAGCTCATTTGAAACCCTTGTTTTATGTATCACCCCACCTCACCTTTCCTGTTAAGCAGCCATAGTGTGTTTTCTGCATGTGTGACTCTGTTCTGTTTTGTAATTCAGTTCAAGTGTAACGGTTTTTACTTTCCCTGTATAAGTGATATCTTATGAGAAGTGTCCTTTTCTGTGTGACTTATTTCCCTTAGAATCGTCGTACCTAAATCCACTCATCATGCTGCTACTTGCCTTAGGACATTGATTTCATGGCTGAGTGATATTCCATTGTACATAAGGACCACCACTTATTTATCCATTTTTATCTTTCCTGGGATATTTAAGGTGGAATGAAGTGGAGGTCCTTGGCAACAGAGAAGCCCTAAACTTTGGTGTTCCTGTGTCTTGCTGATTTTTAACTTTCCCAATTTATACCCCCATGCATGGAAGTGCCCTATGCTCTCTAAGCTGTGTTTTTTAGATGTTTCAGGACTCACTGTACCCTTCTCCAGAGTGGCTGTTGGCAATTTACATCCCGCCCATCAGCGTAGCAAGGCTCCCATTTCTCCATGGCCTGTCCTGCATTTCTGGTTTTGACCCTTTTTTCAGCATGGCCCATTTGACCGATGGGAAGCGAGACTTCTTTGTAGCGCTGATTTGCCTTTCCAGGTTGCTTGGTTGGCCAAAAAGGGCGTATGCGTTTTTTCCTGAATATATTCAGGAAAAAACGCATACGCCCTTTTTGGCCAAGGGCATCATTATCAATGTTTTGCCGCTTTTCATGTGCTTTAAAGGCGATTCGTATCTACCTCCTGAAATCTGTTTCCTGCAATTCTGCCTTGATTTCAAATCCTCTTTTTTGCCTTCCCTCAATATATTTGTGGACGAGAGTTATCATTTATAACTCTGCAGGTTTGTGAATTGCAGTGCCCTGAAGCTCCATTTTACAACTCGCTTTTTGGGAGCTGGCCGTAAAAGCGCAGGATGGCTTCAGGCCCTGTTCTCGTTCCAGGGGGCAGGCTGAGCCTGTGGTTAATTCTTCTTCCTGATGGGAAAATAGAGTGCCCTGTGCCTGTCCCAACACCAACAGCTAGTCTCTCATTGGTTCCCCATCTTCCCATTCATCCTCAGGACAAATTGCAACCTGTACGGAACAGGAGGTTAAAGGTGCTGATGCTCCAAGTAGGGAGATTGCTAGTAAAGTGGCTGCAATGGCGAACCCGAGCACAAGGAGATGAGAAATGAGGTGCGTTTTAGAAACCTTTCCCCATCACACGGTGTACCATATTCTGGGTTTCTATGCATGTTTTCGATGTAGGAAGATGCCCTTGAACCTGGAGATTTGGGACCCATGGGATGGGTACCACGCAGTATTACTTTAAAGGGTCTGCGTTTACTCACCCAACCTCACCAAACCTCTCAGCCCCAAGAGTGTCCACCCTTATGTCTCATCCAGCTGTGGGTCTAGATATGGTCAATCCAGGTTCCATCACAGCCCCTGAACGAATTGTGTAAGAATTTCTCTCTCTTTCACTGTCTTTGTTTCATGGGGTTTTAAAAGTAATTTATTTTTAGAATGGGGTTTAGCTGCTTTTCACTGCTGTGTTTATGCCGCTTTACACCCACTTCACACACTAACAGAGAGATTTCAATACATAGGTTTTAAGATTATTACTAGTCAGATATATCCTTGTGTGGTGAATAGGGGGTGTTGAGTCCAGTTCCCTGAGCAAGGAGTAGGTCTTGTCTATTACATATTGGGTTTATGGAACGGTATCTCAGCTCATTTGAAACCCTTGTTTTATGTATCACCCCACCTCACCTTTCCTGTTAAGCAGCCATAGTGTGTTTTCTGCATGTGTGACTCTGTTCTGTTTTGTAATTCAGTTCAAGTGTAACGGTTTTTACTTTCCCTGTATAAGTGATATCTTATGAGAAGTGTCCTTTTCTGTGTGACTTATTTCCCTTAGAATCGTCGTACCTAAATCCACTCATCATGCTGCTACTTGCCTTAGGACATTGATTTCATGGCTGAGTGATATTCCATTGTACATAAGGACCACCACTTATTTATCCATTTTTATCTTTCCTGGGATATTTAAGGTGGAATGAAGTGGAGGTCCTTGGCAACAGAGAAGCCCTAAACTTTGGTGTTCCTGTGTCTTGCTGATTTTTAACTTTCCCAATTTATACCCCCATGCATGGAAGTGCCCTATGCTCTCTAAGCTGTGTTTTTTAGATGTTTCAGGACTCACTGTACCCTTCTCCAGAGTGGCTGTTGGCAATTTACATCCCGCCCATCAGCGTAGCAAGGCTCCCATTTCTCCATGGCCTGTCCTGCATTTCTGGTTTTGACCCTTTTTTCAGCATGGCCCATTTGACCGATGGGAAGCGAGACTTCTTTGTAGCGCTGATTTGCCTTTCCAGGTTGCTTGGTTGGCCAAAAAGGGCGTATGCGTTTTTTCCTGAATATATTCAGGAAAAAACGCATAGGCCCTTTTTGGCCAAGGGCATCATTATCAATGTTTTGCCGCTTTTCATGTGCTTTAAAGGCGATTCGTATCTACCTCCTGAAATCTGTTTTCTGCAATTCTGCCTTGATTTCAAATCCTCTTTTTTGCCTTCCCTCAATATATTTGTGGACGAGAGTTATCATTTATAACTCTGCAGGTTTGTGAATTGCAGTGCCCTGAAGCTCCATTTTACAACTCGCTTTTTGGGAGCTGGCCGTAAAAGCGCAGGATGGCTTCAGGCCCTGTTCTCGTTCCAGGGGGCAGGCTGAGCCTGTGGTTAATTCTTCTTCCTGATGGGAAAATAGAGTGCCCTGTGCCTGTCCCAACACCAACAGCTAGTCTCTCATTGGTTCCCCATCTTCCCATTCATCCTCAGGACAAATTGCAACCTGTACGGAACAGGAGGTTAAAGGTGCTGATGCTCCAAGTAGGGAGATTGCTAGTAAAGTGGCTGCAATGGCGAACCCGAGCACAAGGAGATGAGAAATGAGGTGCGTTTTAGAAACCTTTCCCCATCACACGGTGTACCATATTCTGGGTTTCTATGCATGTTTTCGATGTAGGAAGATGCCCTTGAACCTGGAGATTTGGGACCCATGGGGTGGGTACCACGCAGTATTACTTTAAAGGGTCTGCGTTTACTCACCCAACCTCACCAAACCTCTCAGCCCCAAGAGTGTCCACCCTTATGTCTCATCCAGCTGTGGGTCTAGATATGGTCAATCCAGGTTCCATCACAGCCCCTGAACGAATTGTGTAAGAATTTCTCTCTCTTTCACTGTCTTTGTTTCATGGGGTTTTAAAAGTAATTTATTTTTAGAATGGGGTTTAGCTGCTTTTCACTGCTGTGTTTATGCCGCTTTACACCCACTTCACACACTAACAGAGAGATTTCAATACATAGGTTTTAAGATTATTACTAGTCAGATATATCCTTGTGTGGTGAATAGGGGGTGTTGAGTCCAGTTCCCTGAGCAAGGAGTAGGTCTTGTCTATTACATATTGGGTTTATGGAACGGTATCTCAGCTCATTTGAAACCCTTGTTTTATGTATCACCCCACCTCACCTTTCCTGTTAAGCAGCCATAGTGTGTTTTCTGCATGTGTGACTCTGTTCTGTTTTGTAATTCAGTTCAAGTGTAACGGTGTTTACTTTCCCTGTATAAGTGATATCTTATGAGAAGTGTCCTTTTCTGTGTGACTTATTTCCCTTAGAATCGTCGTACCTAAATCCACTCATCATGCTGCTACTTGCCTTAGGACATTGATTTCATGGCTGAGTGATATTCCATTGTACATAAGGACCACCACTTATTTATCCATTTTTATCTTTCCTGGGATATTTAAGGTGGAATGAAGTGGAGGTCCTTGGCAACAGAGAAGCCCTAAACTTTGGTGTTCCTGTGTCTTGCTGATTTTTAACTTTCCCAATTTATACCCCCATGCATGGAAGTGCCCTATGCTCTCTAAGCTGTGTTTTTTAGATGTTTCAGGACTCACTGTACCCTTCTCCAGAGTGGCTGTTGGCAATTTACATCCCGCCCATCAGCGTAGGAAGGCTCCCATTTCTCCATGGCCTGTCCTGCATTTCTGGTTTTGACCCTTTTTTCAGCATGGCCCATTTGACCGATGGGAAGCGAGACTTCTTTGTAGCGCTGATTTGCCTTTCCAGGTTGCTTGGTTGGCCAAAAAGGGCCTATGCGTTTTTTCCTGAATATATTCAGGAAAAAACGCATAGGCCCTTTTTGGCCAAGGGCATCATTATCAATGTTTTGCCGCTTTTCATGTGCTTTAAAGGCGATTCGTATCTACCTCCTGAAATCTGTTTTCTGCAATTCTGCCTTGATTTCAAATCCTCTTTTTTGCCTTCCCTCAATATATTTGTGGACGAGAGTTATCATTTATAACTCTGCAGGTTTGTGAATTGCAGTGCCCTGAAGCTCCATTTTACAACTCGCTTTTTGGGAGCTGGCCGTAAAAGCGCAGGATGGCTTCAGGCCCTGTTCTCGTTCCAGGGGGCAGGCTGAGCCTGTGGTTAATTCTTCTTCCTGATGGGAAAATAGAGTGCCCTGTGCCTGTCCCAACACCAACAGCTAGTCTCTCATTGGTTCCCCATCTTCCCATTCATCCTCAGGACAAATTGCAACCTGTACGGAACAGGAGGTTAAAGGTGCTGATGCTCCAAGTAGGGAGATTGCTAGTAAAGTGGCTGCAATGGCGAACCCGAGCACAAGGAGATGAGAAATGAGGTGCGTTTTAGAAACCTTTCCCCATCACACGGTGTACCATATTCTGGGTTTCTATGCATGTTTTCGATGTAGGAAGATGCCCTTGAACCTGGAGATTTGGGACCCATGGGATGGGTACCACGCAGTATTACTTTAAAGGGTCTGCGTTTACTCACCCAACCTCACCAAACCTCTCAGCCCCAAGAGTGTCCACCCTTATGTCTCATCCAGCTGTGGGTCTAGATATGGTCAATCCAGGTTCCATCACAGCCCCTGAACGAATTGTGTAAGAATTTCTCTCTCTTTCACTGTCTTTGTTTCATGGGGTTTTAAAAGTAATTTATTTTTAGAATGGGGTTTAGCTGCTTTTCACTGCTGTGTTTATGCCGCTTTACACCCACTTCACACACTAACAGAGAGATTTCAATACATAGGTTTTAAGATTATTACTAGTCAGATATATCCTTGTGTGGTGAATAGGGGGTGTTGAGTCCAGTTCCCTGAGCAAGGAGTAGGTCTTGTCTATTACATATTGGGTTTATGGAACGGTATCTCAGCTCATTTGAAACCCTTGTTTTATGTATCACCCCACCTCACCTTTCCTGTTAAGCAGCCATAGTGTGTTTTCTGCATGTGTGACTCTGTTCTGTTTTGTAATTCAGTTCAAGTGTAACGGTGTTTACTTTCCCTGTATAAGTGATATCTTATGAGAAGTGTCCTTTTCTGTGTGACTTATTTCCCTTAGAATCGTCGTACCTAAATCCACTCATCATGCTGCTACTTGCCTTAGGACATTGATTTCATGGCTGAGTGATATTCCATTGTACATAAGGACCACCACTTATTTATCCATTTTTATCTTTCCTGGGATATTTAAGGTGGAATGAAGTGGAGGTCCTTGGCAACAGAGAAGCCCTAAACTTTGGTGTTCCTGTGTCTTGCTGATTTTTAACTTTCCCAATTTATACCCCCATGCATGGAAGTGCCCTATGCTCTCTAAGCTGTGTTTTTTAGATGTTTCAGGACTCACTGTACCCTTCTCCAGAGTGGCTGTTGGCAATTTACATCCCGCCCATCAGCGTAGCAAGGCTCCCATTTCTCCATGGCCTGTCCTGCATTTCTGGTTTTGACCCTTTTTTCAGCATGGCCCATTTGACCGATCGGAAGCGAGACTTCTTTGTAGCGCTGATTTGCCTTTCCAGGTTGCTTGGTTGGCCAAAAAGGGCGTATGCGTTTTTTCCTGAATATATTCAGGAAAAAACGCATACGCCCTTTTTGGCCAAGGGCATCATTATCAATGTTTTGCCGCTTTTCATGTGCTTTAAAGGCGATTCGTATCTACCTCCTGAAATCTGTTTCCTGCAATTCTGCCTTGATTTCAAATCCTCTTTTTTGCCTTCCCTCAATATATTTGTGGACGAGAGTTATCATTTATAACTCTGCAGGTTTGTGAATTGCAGTGCCCTGAAGCTCCATTTTACCACTCGCTTTTTGGGAGCTGGCCGTAAAAGCGCAGGATGGCTTCAGGCCCTGTTCTCGTTCCAGGGGGCAGGCTGAGCCTGTGGTTAATTCTTCTTCCTGATGGGAAAATAGAGTGCCCTGTGCCTGTCCCAACACCAACAGCTAGTCTCTCATTGGTTCCCCATCTTCCCATTCATCCTCAGGACAAATTGCAACCTGTACGGAACAGGAGGTTAAAGGTGCTGATGCTCCAAGTAGGGAGATTGCTAGTAAAGTGGCTGCAATGGCGAACCCGAGCACAAGGAGATGAGAAATGAGGTGCGTTTTAGAAACCTTTCCCCATCACACGGTGTACCATATTCTGGGTTTCTATG
The DNA here is from genome assembly GCF_965194825.1 of Balaenoptera physalus. Classification (NCBI taxonomy): domain Eukaryota; kingdom Metazoa; phylum Chordata; class Mammalia; order Artiodactyla; family Balaenopteridae; genus Balaenoptera; species Balaenoptera physalus. Next base: position 54,499 of record NW_028125242.1, read on the forward strand.
CATGTTTTCGATGTAGGAAGATGCCCTTGAACCTGGAGATTTGGGACCCATGGGATGGGTACCACGCAGTATTACTTTAAAGGGTCTGCGTTTACTCACCCAACCTCACCAAACCTCTCAGCCCCAAGAGTGTCCACCCTTATGTCTCATCCAGCTGTGGGTCTAGATATGGTCAATCCAGGTTCCATCACAGCCCCTGAACGAATTGTGTAAGAATTTCTCTCTCTTTCACTGTCTTTGTTTCATGGGGTTTTAAAAGTAATTTATTTTTAGAATGGGGTTTAGCTGCTTTTCACTGCTGTGTTTATGCCGCTTTACACCCACTTCACACACTAACAGAGAGATTTCAATACATAGGTTTTAAGATTATTACTAGTCAGATATATCCTTGTGTGGTGAATAGGGGGTGTTGAGTCCAGTTCCCTGAGCAAGGAGTAGGTCTTGTCTATTACATATTGGGTTTATGGAACGGTATCTCAGCTCATTTGAAACCCTTGTTTTATGTATCACCCCACCTCACCTTTCCTGTTAAGCAGCCATAGTGTGTTTTCTGCATGTGTGACTCTGTTCTGTTTTGTAATTCAGTTCAAGTGTAACGGTTTTTACTTTCCCTGTATAAGTGATATCTTATGAGAAGTGTCCTTTTCTGTGTGACTTATTTCCCTTAGAATCGTCGTACCTAAATCCACTCATCATGCTGCTACTTGCCTTAGGACATTGATTTCATGGCTGAGTGATATTCCATTGTACATAAGGACCACCACTTATTTATCCATTTTTATCTTTCCTGGGATATTTAAGGTGGAATGAAGTGGAGGTCCTTGGCAACAGAGAAGCCCTAAACTTTGGTGTTCCTGTGTCTTGCTGATTTTTAACTTTCCCAATTTATACCCCCATGCATGGAAGTGCCCTATGCTCTCTAAGCTGTGTTTTTTAGATGTTTCAGGACTCACTGTACCCTTCTCCAGAGTGGCTGTTGGCAATTTACATCCCGCCCATCAGCGTAGCAAGGCTCCCATTTCTCCATGGCCTGTCCTGCATTTCTGGTTTTGACCCTTTTTTCAGCATGGCCCATTTGACCGATGGGAAGCGAGACTTCTTTGTAGCGCTGATTTGCCTTTCCAGGTTGCTTGGTTGGCCAAAAAGGGCGTATGCGTTTTTTCCTGAATATATTCAGGAAAAAACGCATAGGCCCTTTTTGGCCAAGGGCATCATTATCAATGTTTTGCCGCTTTTCATGTGCTTTAAAGGCGATTCGTATCTACCTCCTGAAATCTGTTTTCTGCAATTCTGCCTTGATTTCAAATCCTCTTTTTTGCCTTCCCTCAATATATTTGTGGACGAGAGTTATCATTTATAACTCTGCAGGTTTGTGAATTGCAGTGCCCTGAAGCTCCATTTTACAACTCGCTTTTTGGGAGCTGGCCGTAAAAGCGCAGGATGGCTTCAGGCCCTGTTCTCGTTCCAGGGGGCAGGCTGAGCCTGTGGTTAATTCTTCTTCCTGATGGGAAAATAGAGTGCCCTGTGCCTGTCCCAACACCAACAGCTAGTCTCTCATTGGTTCCCCATCTTCCCATTCATCCTCAGGACAAATTGCAACCTGTACGGAACAGGAGGTTAAAGGTGCTGATGCTCCAAGTAGGGAGATTGCTAGTAAAGTGGCTGCAATGGCGAACCCGAGCACAAGGAGATGAGAAATGAGGTGCGTTTTAGAAACCTTTCCCCATCACACGGTGTACCATATTCTGGGTTTCTATGCATGTTTTCGATGTAGGAAGATGCCCTTGAACCTGGAGATTTGGGACCCATGGGATGGGTACCACGCAGTATTACTTTAAAGGGTCTGCGTTTACTCACCCAACCTCACCAAACCTCTCAGCCCCAAGAGTGTCCACCCTTATGTCTCATCCAGCTGTGGGTCTAGATATGGTCAATCCAGGTTCCATCACAGCCCCTGAACGAATTGTGTAAGAATTTCTCTCTCTTTCACTGTCTTTGTTTCATGGGGTTTTAAAAGTAATTTATTTTTAGAATGGGGTTTAGCTGCTTTTCACTGCTGTGTTTATGCCGCTTTACACCCACTTCACACACTAACAGAGAGATTTCAATACATAGGTTTTAAGATTATTACTAGTCAGATATATCCTTGTGTGGTGAATAGGGGGTGTTGAGTCCAGTTCCCTGAGCAAGGAGTAGGTCTTGTCTATTACATATTGGGTTTATGGAACGGTATCTCAGCTCATTTGAAACCCTTGTTTTATGTATCACCCCACCTCACCTTTCCTGTTAAGCAGCCATAGTGTGTTTTCTGCATGTGTGACTCTGTTCTGTTTTGTAATTCAGTTCAAGTGTAACGGTGTTTACTTTCCCTGTATAAGTGATATCTTATGAGAAGTGTCCTTTTCTGTGTGACTTATTTCCCTTAGAATCGTCGTACCTAAATCCACTCATCATGCTGCTACTTGCCTTAGGACATTGATTTCATGGCTGAGTGATATTCCATTGTACATAAGGACCACCACTTATTTATCCATTTTTATCTTTCCTGGGATATTTAAGGTGGAATGAAGTGGAGGTCCTTGGCAACAGAGAAGCCCTAAACTTTGGTGTTCCTGTGTCTTGCTGATTTTTAACTTTCCCAATTTATACCCCCATGCATGGAAGTGCCCTATGCTCTCTAAGCTGTGTTTTTTAGATGTTTCAGGACTCACTGTACCCTTCTCCAGAGTGGCTGTTGGCAATTTACATCCCGCCCATCAGCGTAGGAAGGCTCCCATTTCTCCATGGCCTGTCCTGCATTTCTGGTTTTGACCCTTTTTTCAGCATGGCCCATTTGACCGATGGGAAGCGAGACTTCTTTGTAGCGCTGATTTGCCTTTCCAGGTTGCTTGGTTGGCCAAAAAGGGCGTATGCGTTTTTTCCTGAATATATTCAGGAAAAAACGCATAGGCCCTTTTTGGCCAAGGGCATCATTATCAATGTTTTGCCGCTTTTCATGTGCTTTAAAGGCGATTCGTATCTACCTCCTGAAATCTGTTTTCTGCAATTCTGCCTTGATTTCAAATCCTCTTTTTTGCCTTCCCTCAATATATTTGTGGACGAGAGTTATCATTTATAACTCTGCAGGTTTGTGAATTGCAGTGCCCTGAAGCTCCATTTTACAACTCGCTTTTTGGGAGCTGGCCGTAAAAGCGCAGGATGGCTTCAGGCCCTGTTCTCGTTCCAGGGGGCAGGCTGAGCCTGTGGTTAATTCTTCTTCCTGATGGGAAAATAGAGTGCCCTGTGCCTGTCCCAACACCAACAGCTAGTCTCTCATTGGTTCCCCATCTTCCCATTCATCCTCAGGACAAATTGCAACCTGTACGGAACAGGAGGTTAAAGGTGCTGATGCTCCAAGTAGGGAGATTGCTAGTAAAGTGGCTGCAATGGCGAACCCGAGCACAAGGAGATGAGAAATGAGGTGCGTTTTAGAAACCTTTCCCCATCACACGGTGTACCATATTCTGGGTTTCTATGCATGTTTTCGATGTAGGAAGATGCCCTTGAACCTGGAGATTTGGGACCCATGGGATGGGTACCACGCAGTATTACTTTAAAGGGTCTGCGTTTACTCACCCAACCTCACCAAACCTCTCAGCCCCAAGAGTGTCCACCCTTATGTCTCATCCAGCTGTGGGTCTAGATATGGTCAATCCAGGTTCCATCACAGCCCCTGAACGAATTGTGTAAGAATTTCTCTCTCTTTCACTGTCTTTGTTTCATGGGGTTTTAAAAGTAATTTATTTTTAGAATGGGGTTTAGCTGCTTTTCACTGCTGTGTTTATGCCGCTTTACACCCACTTCACACACTAACAGAGAGATTTCAATACATAGGTTTTAAGATTATTACTAGTCAGATATATCCTTGTGTGGTGAATAGGGGGTGTTGAGTCCAGTTCCCTGAGCAAGGAGTAGGTCTTGTCTATTACATATTGGGTTTATGGAACGGTATCTCAGCTCATTTGAAACCCTTGTTTTATGTATCACCCCACCTCACCTTTCCTGTTAAGCAGCCATAGTGTGTTTTCTGCATGTGTGACTCTGTTCTGTTTTGTAATTCAGTTCAAGTGTAACGGTGTTTACTTTCCCTGTATAAGTGATATCTTATGAGAAGTGTCCTTTTCTGTGTGACTTATTTCCCTTAGAATCGTCGTACCTAAATCCACTCATCATGCTGCTACTTGCCTTAGGACATTGATTTCATGGCTGAGTGATATTCCATTGTACATAAGGACCACCACTTATTTATCCATTTTTATCTTTCCTGGGATATTTAAGGTGGAATGAAGTGGAGGTCCTTGGCAACAGAGAAGCCCTAAACTTTGGTGTTCCTGTGTCTTGCTGATTTTTAACTTTCCCAATTTATACCCCCATGCATGGAAGTGCCCTATGCTCTCTAAGCTGTGTTTTTTAGATGTTTCAGGACTCACTGTACCCTTCTCCAGAGTGGCTGTTGGCAATTTACATCCCGCCCATCAGCGTAGCAAGGCTCCCATTTCTCCATGGCCTGTCCTGCATTTCTGGTTTTGACCCTTTTTTCAGCATGGCCCATTTGACCGATGGGAAGCGAGACTTCTTTGTAGCGCTGATTTGCCTTTCCAGGTTGCTTGGTTGGCCAAAAAGGGCGTATGCGTTTTTTCCTGAATATATTCAGGAAAAAACGCATAGGCCCTTTTTGGCCAAGGGCATCATTATCAATGTTTTGCCGCTTTTCATGTGCTTTAAAGGCGATTCGTATCTACCTCCTGAAATCTGTTTTCTGCAATTCTGCCTTGATTTCAAATCCTCTTTTTTGCCTTCCCTCAATATATTTGTGGACGAGAGTTATCATTTATAACTCTGCAGGTTTGTGAATTGCAGTGCCCTGAAGCTCCATTTTACAACTCGCTTTTTGGGAGCTGGCCGTAAAAGCGCAGGATGGCTTCAGGCCCTGTTCTCGTTCCAGGGGGCAGGCTGAGCCTGTGGTTAATTCTTCTTCCTGATGGGAAAATAGAGTGCCCTGTGCCTGTCCCAACACCAACAGCTAGTCTCTCATTGGTTCCCCATCTTCCCATTCATCCTCAGGACAAATTGCAACCTGTACGGAACAGGAGGTTAAAGGTGCTGATGCTCCAAGTAGGGAGATTGCTAGTAAAGTGGCTGCAATGGCGAACCCGAGCACAAGGAGATGAGAAATGAGGTGCGTTTTAGAAACCTTTCCCCATCACACGGTGTACCATATTCTGGGTTTCTATGCATGTTTTCGATGTAGGAAGATGCCCTTGAACCTGGAGATTTGGGACCCATGGGATGGGTACCACGCAGTATTACTTTAAAGGGTCTGCGTTTACTCACCCAACCTCACCAAACCTCTCAGCCCCAAGAGTGTCCACCCTTATGTCTCATCCAGCTGTGGGTCTAGATATGGTCAATCCAGGTTCCATCACAGCCCCTGAACGAATTGTGTAAGAATTTCTCTCTCTTTCACTGTCTTTGTTTCATGGGGTTTTAAAAGTAATTTATTTTTAGAATGGGGTTTAGCTGCTTTTCACTGCTGTGTTTATGCCGCTTTACACCCACTTCACACACTAACAGAGAGATTTCAATACATAGGTTTTAAGATTATTACTAGTCAGATATATCCTTGTGTGGTGAATAGGGGGTGTTGAGTCCAGTTCCCTGAGCAAGGAGTAGGTCTTGTCTATTACATATTGGGTTTATGGAACGGTATCTCAGCTCATTTGAAACCCTTGTTTTATGTATCACCCCACCTCACCTTTCCTGTTAAGCAGCCATAGTGTGTTTTCTGCATGTGTGACTCTGTTCTGTTTTGTAATTCAGTTCAAGTGTAACGGTTTTTACTTTCCCTGTATAAGTGATATCTTATGAGAAGTGTCCTTTTCTGTGTGACTTATTTCCCTTAGAATCGTCGTACCTAAATCCACTCATCATGCTGCTACTTGCCTTAGGACATTGATTTCATGGCTGAGTGATATTCCATTGTACATAAGGACCACCACTTATTTATCCATTTTTATCTTTCCTGGGATATTTAAGGTGGAATGAAGTGGAGGTCCTTGGCAACAGAGAAGCCCTAAACTTTGGTGTTCCTGTGTCTTGCTGATTTTTAACTTTCCCAATTTATACCCCCATGCATGGAAGTGCCCTATGCTCTCTAAGCTGTGTTTTTTAGATGTTTCAGGACTCACTGTACCCTTCTCCAGAGTGGCTGTTGGCAATTTACATCCCGCCCATCAGCGTAGCAAGGCTCCCATTTCTCCATGGCCTGTCCTGCATTTCTGGTTTTGACCCTTTTTTCAGCATGGCCCATTTGACCGATGGGAAGCGAGACTTCTTTGTAGCGCTGATTTGCCTTTCCAGGTTGCTTGGTTGGCCAAAAAGGGCGTATGCGTTTTTTCCTGAATATATTCAGGAAAAAACGCATACGCCCTTTTTGGCCAAGGGCATCATTATCAATGTTTTGCCGCTTTTCATGTGCTTTAAAGGCGATTCGTATCTACCTCCTGAAATCTGTTTTCTGCAATTCTGCCTTGATTTCAAATCCTCTTTTTTGCCTTCCCTCAATATATTTGTGGACGAGAGTTATCATTTATAACTCTGCAGGTTTGTGAATTGCAGTGCCCTGAAGCTCCATTTTACAACTCGCTTTTTGGGAGCTGGCCGTAAAAGCGCAGGATGGCTTCAGGCCCTGTTCTCGTTCCAGGGGGCAGGCTGAGCCTGTGGTTAATTCTTCTTCCTGATGGGAAAATAGAGTGCCCTGTGCCTGTCCCAACACCAACAGCTAGTCTCTCATTGGTTCCCCATCTTCCCATTCATCCTCAGGACAAATTGCAACCTGTACGGAACAGGAGGTTAAAGGTGCTGATGCTCCAAGTAGGGAGATTGCTAGTAAAGTGGCTGCAATGGCGAACCCGAGCACAAGGAGATGAGAAATGAGGTGCGTTTTAGAAACCTTTCCCCATCACACGGTGTACCATATTCTGGGTTTCTATGCATGTTTTCGATGTAGGAAGATGCCCTTGAACCTGGAGATTTGGGACCCATGGGATGGGTACCACGCAGTATTACTTTAAAGGGTCTGCGTTTACTCACCCAACCTCACCAAACCTCTCAGCCCCAAGAGTGTCCACCCTTATGTCTCATCCAGCTGTGGGTCTAGATATGGTCAATCCAGGTTCCATCACAGCCCCTGAACGAATTGTGTAAGAATTTCTCTCTCTTTCACTGTCTTTGTTTCATGGGGTTTTAAAAGTAATTTATTTTTAGAATGGGGTTTAGCTGCTTTTCACTGCTGTGTTTATGCCGCTTTACACCCACTTCACACACTAACAGAGAGATTTCAATACATAGGTTTTAAGATTATTACTAGTCAGATATATCCTTGTGTGGTGAATAGGGGGTGTTGAGTCCAGTTCCCTGAGCAAGGAGTAGGTCTTGTCTATTACATATTGGGTTTATGGAACGGTATCTCAGCTCATTTGAAACCCTTGTTTTATGTATCACCCCACCTCACCTTTCCTGTTAAGCAGCCATAGTGTGTTTTCTGCATGTGTGACTCTGTTCTGTTTTGTAATTCAGTTCAAGTGTAACGGTGTTTACTTTCCCTGTATAAGTGATATCTTATGAGAAGTGTCCTTTTCTGTGTGACTTATTTCCCTTAGAATCGTCGTACCTAAATCCACTCATCATGCTGCTACTTGCCTTAGGACATTGATTTCATGGCTGAGTGATATTCCATTGTACATAAGGACCACCACTTATTTATCCATTTTTATCTTTCCTGGGATATTTAAGGTGGAATGAAGTGGAGGTCCTTGGCAACAGAGAAGCCCTAAACTTTGGTGTTCCTGTGTCTTGCTGATTTTTAACTTTCCCAATTTATACCCCCATGCATGGAAGTGCCCTATGCTCTCTAAGCTGTGTTTTTTAGATGTTTCAGGACTCACTGTACCCTTCTCCAGAGTGGCTGTTGGCAATTTACATCCCGCCCATCAGCGTAGGAAGGCTCCCATTTCTCCATGGCCTGTCCTGCATTTCTGGTTTTGACCCTTTTTTCAGCATGGCCCATTTGACCGATGGGAAGCGAGACTTCTTTGTAGCGCTGATTTGCCTTTCCAGGTTGCTTGGTTGGCCAAAAAGGGCGTATGCGTTTTTTCCTGAATATATTCAGGAAAAAACGCATAGGCCCTTTTTGGCCAAGGGCATCATTATCAATGTTTTGCCGCTTTTCATGTGCTTTAAAGGCGATTCGTATCTACCTCCTGAAATCTGTTTTCTGCAATTCTGCCTTGATTTCAAATCCTCTTTTTTGCCTTCCCTCAATATATTTGTGGACGAGAGTTATCATTTATAACTCTGCAGGTTTGTGAATTGCAGTGCCCTGAAGCTCCATTTTACAACTCGCTTTTTGGGAGCTGGCCGTAAAAGCGCAGGATGGCTTCAGGCCCTGTTCTCGTTCCAGGGGGCAGGCTGAGCCTGTGGTTAATTCTTCTTCCTGATGGGAAAATAGAGTGCCCTGTGCCTGTCCCAACACCAACAGCTAGTCTCTCATTGGTTCCCCATCTTCCCATTCATCCTCAGGACAAATTGCAACCTGTACGGAACAGGAGGTTAAAGGTGCTGATGCTCCAAGTAGGGAGATTGCTAGTAAAGTGGCTGCAATGGCGAACCCGAGCACAAGGAGATGAGAAATGAGGTGCGTTTTAGAAACCTTTCCCCATCACACGGTGTACCATATTCTGGGTTTCTATGCATGTTTTCGATGTAGGAAGATGCCCTTGAACCTGGAGATTTGGGACCCATGGGATGGGTACCACGCAGTATTACTTTAAAGGGTCTGCGTTTACTCACCCAACCTCACCAAACCTCTCAGCCCCAAGAGTGTCCACCCTTATGTCTCATCCAGCTGTGGGTCTAGATATGGTCAATCCAGGTTCCATCACAGCCCCTGAACGAATTGTGTAAGAATTTCTCTCTCTTTCACTGTCTTTGTTTCATGGGGTTTTAAAAGTAATTTATTTTTAGAATGGGGTTTAGCTGCTTTTCACTGCTGTGTTTATGCCGCTTTACACCCACTTCACACACTAACAGAGAGATTTCAATACATAGGTTTTAAGATTATTACTAGTCAGATATATCCTTGTGTGGTGAATAGGGGGTGTTGAGTCCAGTTCCCTGAGCAAGGAGTAGGTCTTGTCTATTACATATTGGGTTTATGGAACGGTATCTCAGCTCATTTGAAACCCTTGTTTTATGTATCACCCCACCTGACCTTTCCTGTTAAGCAGCCATAGTGTGTTTTCTGCATGTGTGACTCTGTTCTGTTTTGTAATTCAGTTCAAGTGTAACGGTGTTTACTTTCCCTGTATAAGTGATATCTTATGAGAAGTGTCCTTTTCTGTGTGACTTATTTCACTTAGAATCGTCTCGTACCTAAATCCACTCATCATGCTGCTACTAGCCTTAGGACATTGATTTCATGGCTGAGTGATATTCCATTGTACATAAGGACCACCACTTATTTATCCATTTTTATCTTTCCTGGGATATTTAAGGTGGAATGAAGTGGAGGTCCTTGGCAACAGAGCAGCCCTAAACTTTGGTGTGCTTTTGTCTTGCTGATTTTTAACTTTCCCAATTTATACCCCCATGCATGGAAGTGCCCTATGCTCTCTAAGCTGTGTTTTTTAGATGTTTCAGGACAAACTGTACCCTTCTCCAGAGTGGCTGTTGGCAATTTACATCCCGCCCATCAGCGTAGCAAGGCTCCCATTTCTCCATGGCCTGTCCTGCATTTCTGGTTTTGACACTTATTTCAGCATGGCCCATTTGACCGATGGGAAGCGAGACTTCTTTGTAGCGCTGTTTTGCCTTTCCAGGTTGCTTGGTTGGCCAAAAAGGGCGTATGCGTTTTTTCCTGAATATATTCAGGAAAAAACGCATACGCCCTTTTTGGCCAAGGGCATCATTATCAATGTTTTGCCGCTTTTCATGTGCTTTAAAGGCGATTCGAATCTACCTCCTGAAATCTGTTTCCTGCAATTCTGCCTTGATTTCAAATCCTCTTTTTTGCCTTCCCTCAATATATTTGTGGACGAGAGTTATCATTTATAACTCTGCAGGTTTGTGAATTGCAGTGCCCTGAAGCTCCATTTTACCACTCGCTTTTTGGGAGCTGGCCGTAAAAGCGCAGGATGGCTTCAGGCTCTGTTCTCGTTCCAGGGGGCAGGCTGAGCCTGTGGTTAATTCTTCTTCCTGATGGGAAAATAGAGTGCCCTGTGCCTGTCCCAACACCAACAGCTAGTCTCTCATTGGTTCCCCATCTTCCCATTCATCCTCAGGACAAATTGCAACCTGTACGGAACAGGAGGTTAAAGGTGCTGATGCTCCAAGTAGGGAGATTGCTAGTAAAGTGGCTGCAATGGCGAACCCGAGCACAAGGAGATGAGAAATGAGGTGCGTTTTAGAAACCTTTCCCCATCACACGGTGTACCATATTCTGGGTTTCTATGCATGTTTTCGATGTAGGAAGATGCCCTTGAACCTGGAGATTTGGGACCCATGGGATGGGTACCACGCAGTATTACTTTAAAGGGTCTGCGTTTACTCACCCAACCTCACCAAACCTCTCAGCCCCAAGAGTGTCCACCCTTATGTCTCATCCAGCTGTGGGTCTAGATATGGTCAATCCAGGTTCCATCACAGCCCCTGAACGAATTGTGTAAGAATTTCTCTCTCTTTCACTGTCTTTGTTTCATGGGGTTTTAAAAGTAATTTATTTTTAGAATGGGGTTTAGCTGCTTTTCACTGCTGTGTTTATGCCGCTTTACACCCACTTCACACACTAACAGAGAGATTTCAATACATAGGTTTTAAGATTATTACTAGTCAGATATATCCTTGTGTGGTGAATAGGGGGTGTTGAGTCCAGTTCCCTGAGCAAGGAGTAGGTCTTGTCTATTACATATTGGGTTTATGGAACGGTATCTCAGCTCATTTGAAACCCTTGTTTTATGTATCACCCCACCTGACCTTTCCTGTTAAGCAGCCATAGTGTGTTTTCTGCATGTGTGACTCTGTTCTGTTTTGTAATTCAGTTCAAGTGTAACGGTGTTTACTTTCCCTGTATAAGTGATATCTTATGAGAAGTGTCCTTTTCTGTGTGACTTATTTCCCTTAGAATCGTCGTACCTAAATCCACTCATCATGCTGCTACTTGCCTTAGGACATTGATTTCATGGCTGAGTGATATTCCATTGTACATAAGGACCACCACTTATTTATCCATTTTTATCTTTCCTGGGATATTTAAGGTGGAATGAAGTGGAGGTCCTTGGCAACAGAGAAGCCCTAAACTTTGGTGTTCCTGTGTCTTGCTGATTTTTAACTTTCCCAATTTATACCCCCATGCATGGAAGTGCCCTATGCTCTCTAAGCTGTGTTTTTTAGATGTTTCAGGACTCACTGTACCCTTCTCCAGAGTGGCTGTTGGCAATTTACATCCCGCCCATCAGCGTAGCAAGGCTCCCATTTCTCCATGGCCTGTCCTGCATTTCTGGTTTTGACCCTTTTTTCAGCATGGCCCATTTGACCGATCGGAAGCGAGACTTCTTTGTAGCGCTGATTTGCCTTTCCAGGTTGCTTGGTTGGCCAAAAAGGGCGTATGCGTTTTTTCCTGAATATATTCAGGAAAAAACGCATACGCCCTTTTTGGCCAAGGGCATCATTATCAATGTTTTGCCGCTTTTCATGTGCTTTAAAGGCGATTCGTATCTACCTCCTGAAATCTGTTTCCTGCAATTCTGCCTTGATTTCAAATCCTCTTTTTTGCCTTCCCTCAATATATTTGTGGACGAGAGTTATCATTTATAACTCTGCAGGTTTGTGAATTGCAGTGCCCTGAAGCTCCATTTTACCACTCGCTTTTTGGGAGCTGGCCGTAAAAGCGCAGGATGGCTTCAGGCCCTGTTCTCGTTCCAGGGGGCAGGCTGAGCCTGTGGTTAATTCTTCTTCCTGATGGGAAAATAGAGTGCCCTGTGCCTGTCCCAACACCAACAGCTAGTCTCTCATTGGTTCCCCATCTTCCCATTCATCCTCAGGACAAATTGCAACCTGTACGGAACAGGAGGTTAAAGGTGCTGATGCTCCAAGTAGGGAGATTGCTAGTAAAGTGGCTGCAATGGCGAACCCGAGCACAAGGAGATGAGAAATGAGGTGCGTTTTAGAAACCTTTCCCCATCACACGGTGTACCATATTCTGGGTTTCTATGCATGTTTTCGATGTAGGAAGATGCCCTTGAACCTGGAGATTTGGGACCCATGGGATGGGTACCACGCAGTATTACTTTAAAGGGTCTGCGTTTACTCACCCAACCTCACCAAACCTCTCAGCCCCAAGAGTGTCCACCCTTATGTCTCATCCAGCTGTGGGTCTAGATATGGTCAATCCAGGTTCCATCACAGCCCCTGAACGAATTGTGTAAGAATTTCTCTCTCTTTCACTGTCTTTGTTTCATGGGGTTTTAAAAGTAATTTATTTTTAGAATGGGGTTTAGCTGCTTTTCACTGCTGTGTTTATGCCGCTTTACACCCACTTCACACACTAACAGAGAGATTTCAATACATAGGTTTTAAGATTATTACTAGTCAGATATATCCTTGTGTGGTGAATAGGGGGTGTTGAGTCCAGTTCCCTGAGCAAGGAGTAGGTCTTGTCTATTACATATTGGGTTTATGGAACGGTATCTCAGCTCATTTGAAACCCTTGTTTTATGTATCACCCCACCTCACCTTTCCTGTTAAGCAGCCATAGTGTGTTTTCTGCATGTGTGACTCTGTTCTGTTTTGTAATTCAGTTCAAGTGTAACGGTTTTTACTTTCCCTGTATAAGTGATATCTTATGAGAAGTGTCCTTTTCTGTGTGACTTATTTCCCTTAGAATCGTCGTACCTAAATCCACTCATCATGCTGCTACTTGCCTTAGGACATTGATTTCATGGCTGAGTGATATTCCATTGTACATAAGGACCACCACTTATTTATCCATTTTTATCTTTCCTGGGATATTTAAGGTGGAATGAAGTGGAGGTCCTTGGCAACAGAGAAGCCCTAAACTTTGGTGTTCCTGTGTCTTGCTGATTTTTAACTTTCCCAATTTATACCCCCATGCATGGAAGTGCCCTATGCTCTCTAAGCTGTGTTTTTTAGATGTTTCAGGACTCACTGTACCCTTCTCCAGAGTGGCTGTTGGCAATTTACATCCCGCCCATCAGCGTAGCAAGGCTCCCATTTCTCCATGGCCTGTCCTGCATTTCTGGTTTTGACCCTTTTTTCAGCATGGCCCATTTGACCGATGGGAAGCGAGACTTCTTTGTAGCGCTGATTTGCCTTTCCAGGTTGCTTGGTTGGCCAAAAAGGGCGTATGCGTTTTTTCCTGAATATATTCAGGAAAAAACGCATACGCCCTTTTTGGCCAAGGGCATCATTATCAATGTTTTGCCGCTTTTCATGTGCTTTAAAGGCGATTCGTATCTACCTCCTGAAATCTGTTTCCTGCAATTCTGCCTTGATTTCAAATCCTCTTTTTTGCCTTCCCTCAATATATTTGTGGACGAGAGTTATCATTTATAACTCTGCAGGTTTGTGAATTGCAGTGCCCTGAAGCTCCATTTTACCACTCGCTTTTTGGGAGCTGGCCGTAAAAGCGCAGGATGGCTTCAGGCCCTGTTCTCGTTCCAGGGGGCAGGCTGAGCCTGTGGTTAATTCTTCTTCCTGATGGGAAAATAGAGTGCCCTGTGCCTGTCCCAACACCAACAGCTAGTCTCTCATTGGTTCCCCATCTTCCCATTCATCCTCAGGACAAATTGCAACCTGTACGGAACAGGAGGTTAAAGGTGCTGATGCTCCAAGTAGGGAGATTGCTAGTAAAGTGGCTGCAATGGCGAACCCGAGCACAAGGAGATGAGAAATGAGGTGCGTTTTAGAAACCTTTCCCCATCACACGGTGTACCATATTCTGGGTTTCTATGCATGTTTTCGATGTAGGAAGATGCCCTTGAACCTGGAGATTTGGGACCCATGGGATGGGTACCACGCAGTATTACTTTAAAGGGTCTGCGTTTACTCACCCAACCTCACCAAACCTCTCAGCCCCAAGAGTGTCCACCCTTATGTCTCATCCAGCTGTGGGTCTAGATATGGTCAATCCAGGTTCCATCACAGCCCCTGAACGAATTGTGTAAGAATTTCTCTCTCTTTCACTGTCTTTGTTTCATGGGGTTTTAAAAGTAATTTATTTTTAGAATGGGGTTTAGCTGCTTTTCACTGCTGTGTTTATGCCGCTTTACAACCACTTCACACACTAACAGAGAGATTTCAATACATAGGTTTTAAGATTATTACTAGTCAGATATATCCTTGTGTGGTGAATAGGGGGTGTTGAGTCCAGTTACCTGAGCAAGGAGTAGGTCTTGTCTATTACATATTGGGTTTATGGAACGGTATCTCAGCTCATTTGAAACCCTTGTTTTATGTATCACCCCACCTCACCTTTCCTGTTAAGCAGCCATAGTGTGTTTTCTGCATGTGTGACTCTGTTCTGTTTTGTAATTCAGTTCAAGTGTAACGGTTTTTACTTTCCCTGTATAAGTGATATCTTATGAGAAGTGTCCTTTTCTGTGTGACTTATTTCCCTTAGAATCGTCGTACCTAAATCCACTCATCATGCTGCTACTTGCCTTAGGACATTGATTTCATGGCTGAGTGATATTCCATTGTACATAAGGACCACCACTTATTTATCCATTTTTATCTTTCCTGGGATATTTAAGGTGGAATGAAGTGGAGGTCCTTGGCAACAGAGAAGCCCTAAACTTTGGTGTTCCTGTGTCTTGCTGATTTTTAACTTTCCCAATTTATACCCCCATGCATGGAAGTGCCCTATGCTCTCTAAGCTGTGTTTTTTAGATGTTTCAGGACTCACTGTACCCTTCTCCAGAGTGGCTGTTGGCAATTTACATCCCGCCCATCAGCGTAGCAAGGCTCCCATTTCTCCATGGCCTGTCCTGCATTTCTGGTTTTGACCCTTTTTTCAGCATGGCCCATTTGACCGATGGGAAGCAAGACTTCTTTGTAGCGCTGATTTGCCTTTCCAGGTTGCTTGGTTGGCCAAAAAGGGCGTATGCGTTTTTTCCTGAATATATTCAGGAAAAAACGCATAGGCCCTTTTTGGCCAAGGGCATCATTATCAATGTTTTGCCGCTTTTCATGTGCTTTAAAGGCGATTCGTATCTACCTCCTGAAATCTGTTTCCTGCAATTCTGCCTTGATTTCAAATCCTCTTTTTTGCCTTCCCTCAATATATTTGTGGACGAGAGTTATCATTTATAACTCTGCAGGTTTGTGAATTGCAGTGCCCTGAAGCTCCATTTTACAACTCGCTTTTTGGGAGCTGGCCGTAAAAGCGCAGGATGGCTTCAGGCCCTGTTCTCGTTCCAGGGGGCAGGCTGAGCCTGTGGTTAATTCTTCTTCCTGATGGGAAAATAGAGTGCCCTGTGCCTGTCCCAACACCAACAGCTAGTCTCTCATTGGTTCCCCATCTTCCCATTGATCCTCAGGACAAATTGCAACCTGTACGGAACAGGAGGTTAAAGGTGCTGATGCTCCAAGTAGGGAGATTGCTAGTAAAGTGGCTGCAATGGCGAACCCGAGCACAAGGAGATGAGAAATGAGGTGCGTTTTAGAAACCTTTCCCCATCACACGGTGTACCATATTCTGGGTTTCTATGCATGTTTTCGATGTAGGAAGATGCCCTTGAACCTGGAGATTTGGGACCCATGGGATGGGTACCACGCAGTATTACTTTAAAGGGTCTGCGTTTACTCACCCAACCTCACCAAACCTCTCAGCCCCAAGAGTGTCCACCCTTATGTCTCATCCAGCTGTGGGTCTAGATATGGTCAATCCAGGTTCCATCACAGCCCCTGAACGAATTGTGTAAGAATTTCTCTCTCTTTCACTGTCTTTGTTTCATGGGGTTTTAAAAGTAATTTATTTTTAGAATGGGGTTTAGCTGCTTTTCACTGCTGTGTTTATGCCGCTTTACACCCACTTCACACACTAACAGAGAGATTTCAATACATAGGTTTTAAGATTATTACTAGTCAGATATATCCTTGTGTGGTGAATAGGGGGTGTTGAGTCCAGTTCCCTGAGCAAGGAGTAGGTCTTGTCTATTACATATTGGGTTTATGGAACGGTATCTCAGCTCATTTGAAACCCTTGTTTTATGTATCACCCCACCTCACCTTTCCTGTTAAGCAGCCATAGTGTGTTTTCTGCATGTGTGACTCTGTTCTGTTTTGTAATTCAGTTCAAGTGTAACGGTTTTTACTTTCCCTGTATAAGTGATATCTTATGAGAAGTGTCCTTTTCTGTGTGACTTATTTCCCTTAGAATCGTCGTACCTAAATCCACTCATCATGCTGCTACTTGCCTTAGGACATTGATTTCATGGCTGAGTGATATTCCATTGTACATAAGGACCACCACTTATTTATCCATTTTTATCTTTCCTGGGATATTTAAGGTGGAATGAAGTGGAGGTCCTTGGCAACAGAGAAGCCCTAAACTTTGGTGTTCCTGTGTCTTGCTGATTTTTAACTTTCCCAATTTATACCCCCATGCATGGAAGTGCCCTATGCTCTCTAAGCTGTGTTTTTTAGATGTTTCAGGACTCACTGTACCCTTCTCCAGAGTGGCTGTTGGCAATTTACATCCCGCCCATCAGCGTAGCAAGGCTCCCATTTCTCCATGGCCTGTCCTGCATTTCTGGTTTTGACCCTTTTTTCAGCATGGCCCATTTGACCGATGGGAAGCGAGACTTCTTTGTAGCGCTGATTTGCCTTTCCAGGTTGCTTGGTTGGCCAAAAAGGGCGTATGCGTTTTTTCCTGAATATATTCAGGAAAAAACGCATAGGCCCTTTTTGGCCAAGGGCATCATTATCAATGTTTTGCCGCTTTTCATGTGCTTTAAAGGCGATTCGTATCTACCTCCTGAAATCTGTTTTCTGCAATTCTGCCTTGATTTCAAATCCTCTTTTTTGCCTTCCCTCAATATATTTGTGGACGAGAGTTATCATTTATAACTCTGCAGGTTTGTGAATTGCAGTGCCCTGAAGCTCCATTTTACAACTCGCTTTTTGGGAGCTGGCCGTAAAAGCGCAGGATGGCTTCAGGCCCTGTTCTCGTTCCAGGGGGCAGGCTGAGCCTGTGGTTAATTCTTCTTCCTGATGGGAAAATAGAGTGCCCTGTGCCTGTCCCAACACCAACAGCTAGTCTCTCATTGGTTCCCCATCTTCCCATTCATCCTCAGGACAAATTGCAACCTGTACGGAACAGGAGGTTAAAGGTGCTGATGCTCCAAGTAGGGAGATTGCTAGTAAAGTGGCTGCAATGGCGAACCCGAGCACAAGGAGATGAGAAATGAGGTGCGTTTTAGAAACCTTTCCCCATCACACGGTGTACCATATTCTGGGTTTCTATGCATGTTTTCGATGTAGGAAGATGCCCTTGAACCTGGAGATTTGGGACCCATGGGATGGGTACCACGCAGTATTACTTTAAAGGGTCTGCGTTTACTCACCCAACCTCACCAAACCTCTCAGCCCCAAGAGTGTCCACCCTTATGTCTCATCCAGCTGTGGGTCTAGATATGGTCAATCCAGGTTCCATCACAGCCCCTGAACGAATTGTGTAAGAATTTCTCTCTCTTTCACTGTCTTTGTTTCATGGGGTTTTAAAAGTAATTTATTTTTAGAATGGGGTTTAGCTGCTTTTCACTGCTGTGTTTATGCCGCTTTACACCCACTTCACACACTAACAGAGAGATTTCAATACATAGGTTTTAAGATTATTACTAGTCAGATATATCCTTGTGTGGTGAATAGGGGGTGTTGAGTCCAGTTCCCTGAGCAAGGAGTAGGTCTTGTCTATTACATATTGGGTTTATGGAACGGTATCTCAGCTCATTTGAAACCCTTGTTTTATGTATCACCCCACCTCACCTTTCCTGTTAAGCAGCCATAGTGTGTTTTCTGCATGTGTGACTCTGTTCTGTTTTGTAATTCAGTTCAAGTGTAACGGTTTTTACTTTCCCTGTATAAGTGATATCTTATGAGAAGTGTCCTTTTCTGTGTGACTTATTTCCCTTAGAATCGTCGTACCTAAATCCACTCATCATGCTGCTACTTGCCTTAGGACATTGATTTCATGGCTGAGTGATATTCCATTGTACATAAGGACCACCACTTATTTATCCATTTTTATCTTTCCTGGGATATTTAAGGTGGAATGAAGTGGAGGTCCTTGGCAACAGAGAAGCCCTAAACTTTGGTGTTCCTGTGTCTTGCTGATTTTTAACTTTCCCAATTTATACCCCCATGCATGGAAGTGCCCTATGCTCTCTAAGCTGTGTTTTTTAGATGTTTCAGGACTCACTGTACCCTTCTCCAGAGTGGCTGTTGGCAATTTACATCCCGCCCATCAGCGTAGCAAGGCTCCCATTTCTCCATGGCCTGTCCTGCATTTCTGGTTTTGACCCTTTTTTCAGCATGGCCCATTTGACCGATGGGAAGCGAGACTTCTTTGTAGCGCTGATTTGCCTTTCCAGGTTGCTTGGTTGGCCAAAAAGGGCGTATGCGTTTTTTCCTGAATATATTCAGGAAAAAACGCATACGCCCTTTTTGGCCAAGGGCATCATTATCAATGTTTTGCCGCTTTTCATGTGCTTTAAAGGCGATTCGTATCTACCTCCTGAAATCTGTTTCCTGCAATTCTGCCTTGATTTCAAATCCTCTTTTTTGCCTTCCCTCAATATATTTGTGGACGAGAGTTATCATTTATAACTCTGCAGGTTTGTGAATTGCAGTGCCCTGAAGCTCCATTTTACAACTCGCTTTTTGGGAGCTGGCCGTAAAAGCGCAGGATGGCTTCAGGCCCTGTTCTCGTTCCAGGGGGCAGGCTGAGCCTGTGGTTAATTCTTCTTCCTGATGGGAAAATAGAGTGCCCTGTGCCTGTCCCAACACCAACAGCTAGTCTCTCATTGGTTCCCCATCTTCCCATTCATCCTCAGGACAAATTGCAACCTGTACGGAACAGGAGGTTAAAGGTGCTGATGCTCCAAGTAGGGAGATTGCTAGTAAAGTGGCTGCAATGGCGAACCCGAGCACAAGGAGATGAGAAATGAGGTGCGTTTTAGAAACCTTTCCCCATCACACGGTGTACCATATTCTGGGTTTCTATGCATGTTTTCGATGTAGGAAGATGCCCTTGAACCTGGAGATTTGGGACCCATGGGATGGGTACCACGCAGTATTACTTTAAAGGGTCTGCGTTTACTCACCCAACCTCACCAAACCTCTCAGCCCCAAGAGTGTCCACCCTTATGTCTCATCCAGCTGTGGGTCTAGATATGGTCAATCCAGGTTCCATCACAGCCCCTGAACGAATTGTGTAAGAATTTCTCTCTCTTTCACTGTCTTTGTTTCATGGGGTTTTAAAAGTAATTTATTTTTAGAATGGGGTTTAGCTGCTTTTCACTGCTGTGTTTATGCCGCTTTACACCCACTTCACACACTAACAGAGAGATTTCAATACATAGGTTTTAAGATTATTACTAGTCAGATATATCCTTGTGTGGTGAATAGGGGGTGTTGAGTCCAGTTCCCTGAGCAAGGAGTAGGTCTTGTCTATTACATATTGGGTTTATGGAACGGTATCTCAGCTCATTTGAAACCCTTGTTTTATGTATCACCCCACCTCACCTTTCCTGTTAAGCAGCCATAGTGTGTTTTCTGCATGTGTGACTCTGTTCTGTTTTGTAATTCAGTTCAAGTGTAACGGTTTTTACTTTCCCTGTATAAGTGATATCTTATGAGAAGTGTCCTTTTCTGTGTGACTTATTTCCCTTAGAATCGTCGTACCTAAATCCACTCATCATGCTGCTACTTGCCTTAGGACATTGATTTCATGGCTGAGTGATATTCCATTGTACATAAGGACCACCACTTATTTATCCATTTTTATCTTTCCTGGGATATTTAAGGTGGAATGAAGTGGAGGTCCTTGGCAACAGAGAAGCCCTAAACTTTGGTGTTCCTGTGTCTTGCTGATTTTTAACTTTCCCAATTTATACCCCCATGCATGGAAGTGCCCTATGCTCTCTAAGCTGTGTTTTTTAGATGTTTCAGGACTCACTGTACCCTTCTCCAGAGTGGCTGTTGGCAATTTACATCCCGCCCATCAGCGTAGCAAGGCTCCCATTTCTCCATGGCCTGTCCTGCATTTCTGGTTTTGACCCTTTTTTCAGCATGGCCCATTTGACCGATGGGAAGCGAGACTTCTTTGTAGCGCTGATTTGCCTTTCCAGGTTGCTTGGTTGGCCAAAAAGGGCGTATGCGTTTTTTCCTGAATATATTCAGGAAAAAACGCATACGCCCTTTTTGGCCAAGGGCATCATTGTCGAGGTTTTGCCGCTTTTCCTGTGCTTTAAAGGCGATTCGAATCTCCCTCCTGAAATCTGTTTTCTGCAATTCTGCCTTGATTTCAAATCCTCTTTTTTGCCTTCCCTCAATATATTTGTGGACGAGAGTTATCATTTATAACTCTGCAGGTTTGTGAATTGCAGTGCCCTGAAGCTCCATTTTACCACTCGCTTTTTGGGAGCTGGCCGTAAAAGCGCAGGATGGCTTCAGGCCCTGTTCTCGTTCCAGGGGGCAGGCTGAGCCTGTGGTTAATTCTTCTTCCTGATGGGAAAATAGAGTGCCCTGTGCCTGTCCCAACACCAACAGCTAGTCTCTCATTGGTTCCCCATCTTCCCATTCATCCTCAGGACAAATTGCAACCTGTACGGAACAGGAGGTTAAAGGTGCTGATGCTCCAAGTAGGGAGATTGCTAGTAAAGTGGCTGCAATGGCGAACCCGAGCACAAGGAGATGAGAAATGAGGTGCGTTTTAGAAACCTTTCCCCATCACACGGTGTACCATATTCTGGGTTTCTATGCATGTTTTCGATGTAGGAAGATGCCCTTGAACCTGGAGATTTGGGACCCATGGGATGGGTACCACGCAGTATTACTTTAAAGGGTCTGCGTTTACTCACCCAACCTCACCAAACCTCTCAGCCCCAAGAGTGTCCACCCTTATGTCTCATCCAGCTGTGGGTCTAGATATGGTCAATCCAGGTTCCATCACAGCCCCTGAACGAATTGTGTAAGAATTTCTCTCTCTTTCACTGTCTTTGTTTCATGGGGTTTTAAAAGTAATTTATTTTTAGAATGGGGTTTAGCTGCTTTTCACTGCTGTGTTTATGCCGCTTTACACCCACTTCACACACTAACAGAGAGATTTCAATACATAGGTTTTAAGATTATTACTAGTCAGATATATCCTTGTGTGGTGAATAGGGGGTGTTGAGTCCAGTTCCCTGAGCAAGGAGTAGGTCTTGTCTATTACATATTGGGTTTATGGAATGGTATCTCAGCTCATTTGAAACCCTTGTTTTATGTATCACCCCACCTCACCTTTCCTGTTAAGCAGCCATAGTGTGTTTTCTGCATGTGTGACTCTGTTCTGTTTTGTAATTCAGTTCAAGTGTAACGGTGTTTACTTTCCCTGTATAAGTGATATCTTATGAGAAGTGTCCTTTTCTGTGTGACTTATTTCCCTTAGAATCGTCGTACCTAAATCCACTCATCATGCTGCTACTTGCCTTAGGACATTGATTTCATGGCTGAGTGATATTCCATTGTACATAAGGACCACCACTTATTTATCCATTTTTATCTTTCCTGGGATATTTAAGGTGGAATGAAGTGGAGGTCCTTGGCAACAGAGAAGCCCTAAACTTTGGTGTTCCTGTGTCTTGCTGATTTTTAACTTTCCCAATTTATACCCCCATGCATGGAAGTGCCCTATGCTCTCTAAGCTGTGTTTTTTAGATGTTTCAGGACTCACTGTACCCTTCTCCAGAGTGGCTGTTGGCAATTTACATCCCGCCCATCAGCGTAGCAAGGCTCCCATTTCTCCATGGCCTGTCCTGCATTTCTGGTTTTGACCCTTTTTTCAGCATGGCCCATTTGACCGATGGGAAGCGAGACTTCTTTGTAGCGCTGATTTGCCTTTCCAGGTTGCTTGGTTGGCCAAAAAGGGCGTATGCGTTTTTTCCTGAATATATTCAGGAAAAAACGCATACGCCCTTTTTGGCCAAGGGCATCATTGTCGAGGTTTTGCCGCTTTTCCTGTGCTTTAAAGGCGATTCGAATCTCCCTCCTGAAATCTGTTTCCTGCAATTCTGCCTTGATTTCAAATCCTCTTTTTTGCCTTCCCTCAATATATTTGTGGACGAGAATTATCATTTATAACTCTGCAGGTTTGTGAATTGCAGTGCCCTGAAGCTCCATTTTACCACTCGCTTTTTGGGAGCTGGCCGTAAAAGCGCAGGATGGCTTCAGGCCCTGTTCTCGTTCCAGGGGGCAGGCTGAGCCTGTGGTTAATTCTTCTTCCTGATGGGAAAATAGAGTGCCCTGTGCCTGTCCCAACACCAACAGCTAGTCTCTCATTGGTTCCCCATCTTCCCATTCATCCTCAGGACAAATTGCAACCTGTACGGAACAGGAGGTTAAAGGTGCTGATGCTCCAAGTAGGGAGATTGCTAGTAAAGTGGCTGCAATGGCGAACCCGAGCACAAGGAGATGAGAAATGAGGTGCGTTTTAGAAACCTTTCCCCATCACACGGTGTACCATATTCTGGGTTTCTAGGCATGTTTTCGATGTAGGAAGATGCCCTTGAACCTGGAGATTTGGGACCCATGGGATGGGTACCACGCAGTATTACTTTAAAGGGTCTGCGTTTACTCACCCAACCTCACCAAACCTCTCAGCCCCAAGAGTGTCCACCCTTATGTCTCATCCAGCTGTGGGTCTAGATATGGTCAATCCAGGTTCCATCACAGCCCCTGAACGAATTGTGTAAGAATTTCTCTCTCTTTCACTGTCTTTGTTTCATGGGGTTTTAAAAGTAATTTATTTTTAGAATGGGGTTTAGCTGCTTTTCACTGCTGTGTTTATGCCGCTTTACACCCACTTCACACACTAACAGAGAGATTTCAATACATAGGTTTTAAGATTATTACTAGTCAGATATATCCTTGTGTGGTGAATAGGGGGTGTTGAGTCCAGTTCCCTGAGCAAGGAGTAGGTCTTGTCTATTACATATTGGGTTTATGGAATGGTATCTCAGCTCATTTGAAACCCTTGTTTTATGTATCACCCCACCTCACCTTTCCTGTTAAGCAGCCATAGTGTGTTTTCTGCATGTGTGACTCTGTTCTGTTTTGTAATTCAGTTCAAGTGTAACGGTGTTTACTTTCCCTGTATAAGTGATATCTTATGAGAAGTGTCCTTTTCTGTGTGACTTATTTCCCTTAGAATCGTCGTACCTAAATCCACTCATCATGCTGCTACTTGCCTTAGGACATTGATTTCATGGCTGAGTGATATTCCATTGTACATAAGGACCACCACTTATTTATCCATTTTTATCTTTCCTGGGATATTTAAGGTGGAATGAAGTGGAGGTCCTTGGCAACAGAGAAGCCCTAAACTTTGGTGTTCCTGTGTCTTGCTGATTTTTAACTTTCCCAATTTATACCCCCATGCATGGAAGTGCCCTATGCTCTCTAAGCTGTGTTTTTTAGATGTTTCAGGACTCACTGTACCCTTCTCCAGAGTGGCTGTTGGCAATTTACATCCCGCCCATCAGCGTAGCAAGGCTCCCATTTCTCCATGGCCTGTCCTGCATTTCTGGTTTTGACCCTTTTTTCAGCATGGCCCATTTGACCGATGGGAAGCGAGACTTCTTTGTAGCGCTGATTTGCCTTTCCAGGTTGCTTGGTTGGCCAAAAAGGGCGTATGCGTTTTTTCCTGAATATATTCAGGAAAAAACGCATACGCCCTTTTTGGCCAAGGGCATCATTGTCGAGGTTTTGCCGCTTTTCCTGTGCTTTAAAGGCGATTCGAATCTCCCTCCTGAAATCTGTTTCCTGCAATTCTGCCTTGATTTCAAATCCTCTTTTTTGCCTTCCCTCAATATATTTGTGGACGAGAGTTATCATTTATAACTCTGCAGGTTTGTGAATTGCAGTGCCCTGAAGCTCCATTTTACAACTCGCTTTTTGGGAGCTGGCCGTAAAAGCGCAGGATGGCTTCAGGCCCTGTTCTCGTTCCAGGGGGCAGGCTGAGCCTGTGGTTAATTCTTCTTCCTGATGGGAAAATAGAGTGCCCTGTGCCTGTCCCAACACCAACAGCTAGTCTCTCATTGGTTCCCCATCTTCCCATTCATCCTCAGGACAAATTGCAACCTGTACGGAACAGGAGGTTAAAGGTGCTGATGCTCCAAGTAGGGAGATTGCTAGTAAAGTGGCTGCAATGGCGAACCCGAGCACAAGGAGATGAGAAATGAGGTGCGTTTTAGAAACCTTTCCCCATCACACGGTGTACCATATTCTGGGTTTCTAGGCATGTTTTCGATGTAGGAAGATGCCCTTGAACCTGGAGATTTGGGACCCATGGGATGGGTACCACGCAGTATTACTTTAAAGGGTCTGCGTTTACTCACCCAACCTCACCAAACCTCTCAGCCCCAAGAGTGTCCACCCTTATGTCTCATCCAGCTGTGGGTCTAGATATGGTCAATCCAGGTTCCATCACAGCCCCTGAACGAATTGTGTAAGAATTTCTCTCTCTTTCACTGTCTTTGTTTCATGGGGTTTTAAAAGTAATTTATTTTTAGAATGGGGTTTAGCTGCTTTTCACTGCTGTGTTTATGCCGCTTTACACCCACTTCACACACTAACAGAGAGATTTCAATACATAGGTTTTAAGATTATTACTAGTCAGATATATCCTTGTGTGGTGAATAGGGGGTGTTGAGTCCAGTTCCCTGAGCAAGGAGTAGGTCTTGTCTATTACATATTGGGTTTATGGAACGGTATCTCATCTCATTTGAAACCCTTGTTTTATGTATCACCCCACCTGACCTTTCCTGTTAAGCAGCCATAGTGTGTTTTCTGCATGTGTGACTCTGTTCTGTTTTGTAATTCAGTTCAAGTGTAACGGTGTTTACTTTCCCTGTATAAGTGATATCTTATGAGAAGTGTCCTTTTCTGTGTGACTTATTTCCCTTAGAATCGTCGTACCTAAATCCACTCATCATGCTGCTACTTGCCTTAGGACATTGATTTCATGGCTGAGTGATATTCCATTGTACATAAGGACCACCACTTATTTATCCATTTTTATCTTTCCTGGGATATTTAAGGTGGAATGAAGTGGAGGTCCTTGGCAACAGAGAAGCCCTAAACTTTGGTGTTCCTGTGTCTTGCTGATTTTTAACTTTCCCAATTTATACCCCCATGCATGGAAGTGCCCTATGCTCTCTAAGCTGTGTTTTTTAGATGTTTCAGGACTCACTGTACCCTTCTCCAGAGTGGCTGTTGGCAATTTACATCCCGCCCATCAGCGTAGCAAGGCTCCCATTTCTCCATGGCCTGTCCTGCATTTCTGGTTTTGACCCTTTTTTCAGCATGGCCCATTTGACCGATGGGAAGCGAGACTTCTTTGTAGCGCTGATTTGCCTTTCCAGGTTGCTTGGTTGGCCAAAAAGGGCGTATGCGTTTTTTCCTGAATATATTCAGGAAAAAACGCATACGCCCTTTTTGGCCAAGGGCATCATTGTCGAGGTTTTGCCGCTTTTCCTGTGCTTTAAAGGCGATTCGAATCTCCCTCCTGAAATCTGTTTCCTGCAATTCTGCCTTGATTTCAAATCC
Organism: Balaenoptera physalus; assembly: GCF_965194825.1. Lineage (NCBI taxonomy): Eukaryota > Metazoa > Chordata > Mammalia > Artiodactyla > Balaenopteridae > Balaenoptera > Balaenoptera physalus. Next base: position 80,422 of record NW_028125242.1, read on the forward strand.
TCTTTTTTGCCTTCCCTCAATATATTTGTGGACGAGAGTTATCATTTATAACTCTGCAGGTTTGTGAATTGCAGTGCCCTGAAGCTCCATTTTACAACTCGCTTTTTGGGAGCTGGCCGTAAAAGCGCAGGATGGCTTCAGGCCCTGTTCTCGTTCCAGGGGGCAGGCTGAGCCTGTGGTTAATTCTTCTTCCTGATGGGAAAATAGAGTGCCCTGTGCCTGTCCCAACACCAACAGCTAGTCTCTCATTGGTTCCCCATCTTCCCATTCATCCTCAGGACAAATTGCAACCTGTACGGAACAGGAGGTTAAAGGTGCTGATGCTCCAAGTAGGGAGATTGCTAGTAAAGTGGCTGCAATGGCGAACCCGAGCACAAGGAGATGAGAAATGAGGTGCGTTTTAGAAACCTTTCCCCATCACACGGTGTACCATATTCTGGGTTTCTATGCATGTTTTCGATGTAGGAAGATGCCCTTGAACCTGGAGATTTGGGACCCATGGGATGGGTACCACGCAGTATTACTTTAAAGGGTCTGCGTTTACTCACCCAACCTCACCAAACCTCTCAGCCCCAAGAGTGTCCACCCTTATGTCTCATCCAGCTGTGGGTCTAGATATGGTCAATCCAGGTTCCATCACAGCCCCTGAACGAATTGTGTAAGAATTTCTCTCTCTTTCACTGTCTTTGTTTCATGGGGTTTTAAAAGTAATTTATTTTTAGAATGGGGTTTAGCTGCTTTTCACTGCTGTGTTTATGCCGCTTTACACCCACTTCACACACTAACAGAGAGATTTCAATACATAGGTTTTAAGATTATTACTAGTCAGATATATCCTTGTGTGGTGAATAGGGGGTGTTGAGTCCAGTTCCCTGAGCAAGGAGTAGGTCTTGTCTATTACATATTGGGTTTATGGAACGGTATCTCAGCTCATTTGAAACCCTTGTTTTATGTATCACCCCACCTGACCTTTCCTGTTAAGCAGCCATAGTGTGTTTTCTGCATGTGTGACTCTGTTCTGTTTTGTAATTCAGTTCAAGTGTAACGGTTTTTACTTTCCCTGTATAAGTGATATCTTATGAGAAGTGTCCTTTTCTGTGTGACTTATTTCCCTTAGAATCGTCGTACCTAAATCCACTCATCATGCTGCTACTTGCCTTAGGACATTGATTTCATGGCTGAGTGATATTCCATTGTACATAAGGACCACCACTTATTTATCCATTTTTATCTTTCCTGGGATATTTAAGGTGGAATGAAGTGGAGGTCCTTGGCAACAGAGAAGCCCTAAACTTTGGTGTTCCTGTGTCTTGCTGATTTTTAACTTTCCCAATTTATACCCCCATGCATGGAAGTGCCCTATGCTCTCTAAGCTGTGTTTTTTAGATGTTTCAGGACTCACTGTACCCTTCTCCAGAGTGGCTGTTGGCAATTTACATCCCGCCCATCAGCGTAGCAAGGCTCCCATTTCTCCATGGCCTGTCCTGCATTTCTGGTTTTGACCCTTTTTTCAGCATGGCCCATTTGACCGATGGGAAGCGAGACTTCTTTGTAGCGCTGATTTGCCTTTCCAGGTTGCTTGGTTGGCCAAAAAGGGCGTATGCGTTTTTTCCTGAATATATTCAGGAAAAAACGCATAGGCCCTTTTTGGCCAAGGGCATCATTATCAATGTTTTGCCGCTTTTCATGTGCTTTAAAGGCGATTCGTATCTACCTCCTGAAATCTGTTTTCTGCAATTCTGCCTTGATTTCAAATCCTCTTTTTTGCCTTCCCTCAATATATTTGTGGACGAGAGTTATCATTTATAACTCTGCAGGTTTGTGAATTGCAGTGCCCTGAAGCTCCATTTTACAACTCGCTTTTTGGGAGCTGGCCGTAAAAGCGCAGGATGGCTTCAGGCCCTGTTCTCGTTCCAGGGGGCAGGCTGAGCCTGTGGTTAATTCTTCTTCCTGATGGGAAAATAGAGTGCCCTGTGCCTGTCCCAACACCAACAGCTAGTCTCTCATTGGTTCCCCATCTTCCCATTCATCCTCAGGACAAATTGCAACCTGTACGGAACAGGAGGTTAAAGGTGCTGATGCTCCAAGTAGGGAGATTGCTAGTAAAGTGGCTGCAATGGCGAACCCGAGCACAAGGAGATGAGAAATGAGGTGCGTTTTAGAAACCTTTCCCCATCACACGGTGTACCATATTCTGGGTTTCTATGCATGTTTTCGATGTAGGAAGATGCCCTTGAACCTGGAGATTTGGGACCCATGGGATGGGTACCACGCAGTATTACTTTAAAGGGTCTGCGTTTACTCACCCAACCTCACCAAACCTCTCAGCCCCAAGAGTGTCCACCCTTATGTCTCATCCAGCTGTGGGTCTAGATATGGTCAATCCAGGTTCCATCACAGCCCCTGAACGAATTGTGTAAGAATTTCTCTCTCTTTCACTGTCTTTGTTTCATGGGGTTTTAAAAGTAATTTATTTTTAGAATGGGGTTTAGCTGCTTTTCACTGCTGTGTTTATGCCGCTTTACACCCACTTCACACACTAACAGAGAGATTTCAATACATAGGTTTTAAGATTATTACTAGTCAGATATATCCTTGTGTGGTGAATAGGGGGTGTTGAGTCCAGTTCCCTGAGCAAGGAGTAGGTCTTGTCTATTACATATTGGGTTTATGGAACGGTATCTCAGCTCATTTGAAACCCTTGTTTTATGTATCACCCCACCTCACCTTTCCTGTTAAGCAGCCATAGTGTGTTTTCTGCATGTGTGACTCTGTTCTGTTTTGTAATTCAGTTCAAGTGTAACGGTTTTTACTTTCCCTGTATAAGTGATATCTTATGAGAAGTGTCCTTTTCTGTGTGACTTATTTCCCTTAGAATCGTCGTACCTAAATCCACTCATCATGCTGCTACTTGCCTTAGGACATTGATTTCATGGCTGAGTGATATTCCATTGTACATAAGGACCACCACTTATTTATCCATTTTTATCTTTCCTGGGATATTTAAGGTGGAATGAAGTGGAGGTCCTTGGCAACAGAGAAGCCCTAAACTTTGGTGTTCCTGTGTCTTGCTGATTTTTAACTTTCCCAATTTATACCCCCATGCATGGAAGTGCCCAATGCTCTCTAAGCTGTGTTTTTTAGATGTTTCAGGACTCACTGTACCCTTCTCCAGAGTGGCTGTTGGCAATTTACATCCCGCCCATCAGCGTAGCAAGGCTCCCATTTCTCCATGGCCTGTCCTGCATTTCTGGTTTTGACCCTTTTTTCAGCATGGCCCATTTGACCGATGGGAAGCGAGACTTCTTTGTAGCGCTGATTTGCCTTTCCAGGTTGCTTGGTTGGCCAAAAAGGGCGTATGCGTTTTTTCCTGAATATATTCAGGAAAAAACGCATAGGCCCTTTTTGGCCAAGGGCATCATTATCAATGTTTTGCCGCTTTTCATGTGCTTTAAAGGCGATTCGTATCTACCTCCTGAAATCTGTTTTCTGCAATTCTGCCTTGATTTCAAATCCTCTTTTTTGCCTTCCCTCAATATATTTGTGGACGAGAGTTATCATTTATAACTCTGCAGGTTTGTGAATTGCAGTGCCCTGAAGCTCCATTTTACAACTCGCTTTTTGGGAGCTGGCCGTAAAAGCGCAGGATGGCTTCAGGCCCTGTTCTCGTTCCAGGGGGCAGGCTGAGCCTGTGGTTAATTCTTCTTCCTGATGGGAAAATAGAGTGCCCTGTGCCTGTCCCAACACCAACAGCTAGTCTCTCATTGGTTCCCCATCTTCCCATTCATCCTCAGGACAAATTGCAACCTGTACGGAACAGGAGGTTAAAGGTGCTGATGCTCCAAGTAGGGAGATTGCTAGTAAAGTGGCTGCAATGGCGAACCCGAGCACAAGGAGATGAGAAATGAGGTGCGTTTTAGAAACCTTTCCCCATCACACGGTGTACCATATTCTGGGTTTCTATGCATGTTTTCGATGTAGGAAGATGCCCTTGAACCTGGAGATTTGGGACCCATGGGATGGGTACCACGCAGTATTACTTTAAAGGGTCTGCGTTTACTCACCCAACCTCACCAAACCTCTCAGCCCCAAGAGTGTCCACCCTTATGTCTCATCCAGCTGTGGGTCTAGATATGGTCAATCCAGGTTCCATCACAGCCCCTGAACGAATTGTGTAAGAATTTCTCTCTCTTTCACTGTCTTTGTTTCATGGGGTTTTAAAAGTAATTTATTTTTAGAATGGGGTTTAGCTGCTTTTCACTGCTGTGTTTATGCCGCTTTACACCCACTTCACACACTAACAGAGAGATTTCAATACATAGGTTTTAAGATTATTACTAGTCAGATATATCCTTGTGTGGTGAATAGGGGGTGTTGAGTCCAGTTCCCTGAGCAAGGAGTAGGTCTTGTCTATTACATATTGGGTTTATGGAACGGTATCTCAGCTCATTTGAAACCCTTGTTTTATGTATCACCCCACCTCACCTTTCCTGTTAAGCAGCCATAGTGTGTTTTCTGCATGTGTGACTCTGTTCTGTTTTGTAATTCAGTTCAAGTGTAACGGTTTTTACTTTCCCTGTATAAGTGATATCTTATGAGAAGTGTCCTTTTCTGTGTGACTTATTTCCCTTAGAATCGTCGTACCTAAATCCACTCATCATGCTGCTACTTGCCTTAGGACATTGATTTCATGGCTGAGTGATATTCCATTGTACATAAGGACCACCACTTATTTATCCATTTTTATCTTTCCTGGGATATTTAAGGTGGAATGAAGTGGAGGTCCTTGGCAACAGAGAAGCCCTAAACTTTGGTGTTCCTGTGTCTTGCTGATTTTTAACTTTCCCAATTTATACCCCCATGCATGGAAGTGCCCAATGCTCTCTAAGCTGTGTTTTTTAGATGTTTCAGGACTCACTGTACCCTTCTCCAGAGTGGCTGTTGGCAATTTACATCCCGCCCATCAGCGTAGCAAGGCTCCCATTTCTCCATGGCCTGTCCTGCATTTCTGGTTTTGACCCTTTTTTCAGCATGGCCCATTTGACCGATGGGAAGCGAGACTTCTTTGTAGCGCTGATTTGCCTTTCCAGGTTGCTTGGTTGGCCAAAAAGGGCGTATGCGTTTTTTCCTGAATATATTCAGGAAAAAACGCATAGGCCCTTTTTGGCCAAGGGCATCATTATCAATGTTTTGCCGCTTTTCATGTGCTTTAAAGGCGATTCGTATCTACCTCCTGAAATCTGTTTCCTGCAATTCTGCCTTGATTTCAAATCCTCTTTTTTGCCTTCCCTCAATATATTTGTGGACGAGAGTTATCATTTATAACTCTGCAGGTTTGTGAATTGCAGTGCCCTGAAGCTCCATTTTACAACTCGCTTTTTGGGAGCTGGCCGTAAAAGCGCAGGATGGCTTCAGGCCCTGTTCTCGTTCCAGGGGGCAGGCTGAGCCTGTGGTTAATTCTTCTTCCTGATGGGAAAATAGAGTGCCCTGTGCCTGTCCCAACACCAACAGCTAGTCTCTCATTGGTTCCCCATCTTCCCATTCATCCTCAGGACAAATTGCAACCTGTACGGAACAGGAGGTTAAAGGTGCTGATGCTCCAAGTAGGGAGATTGCTAGTAAAGTGGCTGCAATGGCGAACCCGAGCACAAGGAGATGAGAAATGAGGTGCGTTTTAGAAACCTTTCCCCATCACACGGTGTACCATATTCTGGGTTTCTATGCATGTTTTCGATGTAGGAAGATGCCCTTGAACCTGGAGATTTGGGACCCATGGGATGGGTACCACGCAGTATTACTTTAAAGGGTCTGCGTTTACTCACCCAACCTCACCAAACCTCTCAGCCCCAAGAGTGTCCACCCTTATGTCTCATCCAGCTGTGGGTCTAGATATGGTCAATCCAGGTTCCATCACAGCCCCTGAACGAATTGTGTAAGAATTTCTCTCTCTTTCACTGTCTTTGTTTCATGGGGTTTTAAAAGTAATTTATTTTTAGAATGGGGTTTAGCTGCTTTTCACTGCTGTGTTTATGCCGCTTTACACCCACTTCACACACTAACAGAGAGATTTCAATACATAGGTTTTAAGATTATTACTAGTCAGATATATCCTTGTGTGGTGAATAGGGGGTGTTGAGTCCAGTTCCCTGAGCAAGGAGTAGGTCTTGTCTATTACATATTGGGTTTATGGAACGGTATCTCAGCTCATTTGAAACCCTTGTTTTATGTATCACCCCACCTCACCTTTCCTGTTAAGCAGCCATAGTGTGTTTTCTGCATGTGTGACTCTGTTCTGTTTTGTAATTCAGTTCAAGTGTAACGGTTTTTACTTTCCCTGTATAAGTGATATCTTATGAGAAGTGTCCTTTTCTGTGTGACTTATTTCACTTAGAATCGTCTCGTACCTAAATCCACTCATCATGCTGCTACTAGCCTTAGGACATTGATTTCATGGCTGAGTGATATTCCATTGTACATAAGGACCACCACTTATTTATCCATTTTTATCTTTCCTGGGATATTTAAGGTGGAATGAAGTGGAGGTCCTTGGCAACAGAGCAGCCCTAAACTTTGGTGTGCTTTTGTCTTGCTGATTTTTAACTTTCCCAATTTATACCCCCATGCATGGAAGTGCCCTATGCTCTCTAAGCTGTGTTTTTTAGATGTTTCAGGACAAACTGTACCCTTCTCCAGAGTGGCTGTTGGCAATTTACATCCCGCCCATCAGCGTAGCAAGGCTCCCATTTCTCCATGGCCTGTCCTGCATTTCTGGTTTTGACACTTATTTCAGCATGGCCCATTTGACCGATGGGAAGCGAGACTTCTTTGTAGCTCTGATTTGCCTTTCCAGGTTGCTTGGTTGGCCAAAAAGGGCGTATGCGTTTTTTCCTGAATATATTCAGGAAAAAACGCATACGCCCTTTTTGGCCAAGGGCATCATTATCAATGTTTTGCCGCTTTTCATGTGCTTTAAAGGCGATTCGAATCTACCTCCTGAAATCTGTTTCCTGCAATTCTGCCTTGATTTCAAATCCTCTTTTTTGCCTTCCCTCAATATATTTGTGGACGAGAGTTATCATTTATAACTCTGCAGGTTTGTGAATTGCAGTGCCCTGAAGCTCCATTTTACAACTCGCTTTTTGGGAGCTGGCCGTAAAAGCGCAGGATGGCTTCAGGCCCTGTTCTCGTTCCAGGGGGCAGGCTGAGCCTGTGGTTAATTCTTCTTCCTGATGGGAAAATAGAGTGCCCTGTGCCTGTCCCAACACCAACAGCTAGTCTCTCATTGGTTCCCCATCTTCCCATTCATCCTCAGGACAAATTGCAACCTGTACGGAACAGGAGGTTAAAGGTGCTGATGCTCCAAGTAGGGAGATTGCTAGTAAAGTGGCTGCAATGGCGAACCCGAGCACAAGGAGATGAGAAATGAGGTGCGTTTTAGAAACCTTTCCCCATCACACGGTGTACCATATTCTGGGTTTCTATGCATGTTTTCGATGTAGGAAGATGCCCTTGAACCTGGAGATTTGGGACCCATGGGATGGGTACCACGCAGTATTACTTTAAAGGGTCTGCGTTTACTCACCCAACCTCACCAAACCTCTCAGCCCCAAGAGTGTCCACCCTTATGTCTCATCCAGCTGTGGGTCTAGATATGGTCAATCCAGGTTCCATCACAGCCCCTGAACGAATTGTGTAAGAATTTCTCTCTCTTTCACTGTCTTTGTTTCATGGGGTTTTAAAAGTAATTTATTTTTAGAATGGGGTTTAGCTGCTTTTCACTGCTGTGTTTATGCCGCTTTACACCCACTTCACACACTAACAGAGAGATTTCAATACATAGGTTTTAAGATTATTACTAGTCAGATATATCCTTGTGTGGTGAATAGGGGGTGTTGAGTCCAGTTCCCTGAGCAAGGAGTAGGTCTTGTCTATTACATATTGGGTTTATGGAACGGTATCTCAGCTCATTTGAAACCCTTGTTTTATGTATCACCCCACCTGACCTTTCCTGTTAAGCAGCCATAGTGTGTTTTCTGCATGTGTGACTCTGTTCTGTTTTGTAATTCAGTTCAAGTGTAACGGTGTTTACTTTCCCTGTATAAGTGATATCTTATGAGAAGTGTCCTTTTCTGTGTGACTTATTTCACTTAGAATCGTCTCGTACCTAAATCCACTCATCATGCTGCTACTAGCCTTAGGACATTGATTTCATGGCTGAGTGATATTCCATTGTACATAAGGACCACCACTTATTTATCCATTTTTATCTTTCCTGGGATATTTAAGGTGGAATGAAGTGGAGGTCCTTGGCAACAGAGCAGCCCTAAACTTTGGTGTGCTTTTGTCTTGCTGATTTTTAACTTTCCCAATTTATACCCCCATGCATGGAAGTGCCCTATGCTCTCTAAGCTGTGTTTTTTAGATGTTTCAGGACAAACTGTACCCTTCTCCAGAGTGGCTGTTGGCAATTTACATCCCGCCCATCAGCGTAGCAAGGCTCCCATTTCTCCATGGCCTGTCCTGCATTTCTGGTTTTGACACTTATTTCAGCATGGCCCATTTGACCGATGGGAAGCGAGACTTCTTTGTAGCGCTGATTTGCCTTTCCAGGTTGCTTGGTTGGCCAAAAAGGGCGTATGCGTTTTTTCCTGAATATATTCAGGAAAAAACGCATACGCCCTTTTTGGCCAAGGGCATCATTATCAATGTTTTGCCGCTTTTCATGTGCTTTAAAGGCGATTCGAATCTACCTCCTGAAATCTGTTTCCTGCAATTCTGCCTTGATTTCAAATCCTCTTTTTTGCCTTCCCTCAATATATTTGTGGACGAGAGTTATCATTTATAACTCTGCAGGTTTGTGAATTGCAGTGCCCTGAAGCTCCATTTTACAACTCGCTTTTTGGGAGCTGGCCGTAAAAGCGCAGGATGGCTTCAGGCCCTGTTCTCGTTCCAGGGGGCAGGCTGAGCCTGTGGTTAATTCTTCTTCCTGATGGGAAAATAGAGTGCCCTGTGCCTGTCCCAACACCAACAGCTAGTCTCTCATTGGTTCCCCATCTTCCCATTCATCCTCAGGACAAATTGCAACCTGTACGGAACAGGAGGTTAAAGGTGCTGATGCTCCAAGTAGGGAGATTGCTAGTAAAGTGGCTGCAATGGCGAACCCGAGCACAAGGAGATGAGAAATGAGGTGCGTTTTAGAAACCTTTCCCCATCACACGGTGTACCATATTCTGGGTTTCTATGCATGTTTTCGATGTAGGAAGATGCCCTTGAACCTGGAGATTTGGGACCCATGGGATGGGTACCACGCAGTATTACTTTAAAGGGTCTGCGTTTACTCACCCAACCTCACCAAACCTCTCAGCCCCAAGAGTGTCCACCCTTATGTCTCATCCAGCTGTGGGTCTAGATATGGTCAATCCAGGTTCCATCACAGCCCCTGAACGAATTGTGTAAGAATTTCTCTCTCTTTCACTGTCTTTGTTTCATGGGGTTTTAAAAGTAATTTATTTTTAGAATGGGGTTTAGCTGCTTTTCACTGCTGTGTTTATGCCGCTTTACACCCACTTCACACACTAACAGAGAGATTTCAATACATAGGTTTTAAGATTATTACTAGTCAGATATATCCTTGTGTGGTGAATAGGGGGTGTTGAGTCCAGTTCCCTGAGCAAGGAGTAGGTCTTGTCTATTACATATTGGGTTTATGGAACGGTATCTCAGCTCATTTGAAACCCTTGTTTTATGTATCACCCCACCTGACCTTTCCTGTTAAGCAGCCATAGTGTGTTTTCTGCATGTGTGACTCTGTTCTGTTTTGTAATTCAGTTCAAGTGTAACGGTGTTTACTTTCCCTGTATAAGTGATATCTTATGAGAAGTGTCCTTTTCTGTGTGACTTATTTCACTTAGAATCGTCTCGTACCTAAATCCACTCATCATGCTGCTACTAGCCTTAGGACATTGATTTCATGGCTGAGTGATATTCCATTGTACATAAGGACCACCACTTATTTATCCATTTTTATCTTTCCTGGGATATTTAAGGTGGAATGAAGTGGAGGTCCTTGGCAACAGAGCAGCCCTAAACTTTGGTGTGCTTTTGTCTTGCTGATTTTTAACTTTCCCAATTTATACCCCCATGCATGGAAGTGCCCTATGCTCTCTAAGCTGTGTTTTTTAGATGTTTCAGGACAAACTGTACCCTTCTCCAGAGTGGCTGTTGGCAATTTACATCCCGCCCATCAGCGTAGCAAGGCTCCCATTTCTCCATGGCCTGTCCTGCATTTCTGGTTTTGACACTTATTTCAGCATGGCCCATTTGACCGATGGGAAGCGAGACTTCTTTGTAGCGCTGATTTGCCTTTCCAGGTTGCTTGGTTGGCCAAAAAGGGCGTATGCGTTTTTTCCTGAATATATTCAGGAAAAAACGCATACGGCCTTTTTGGCCAAGGGCATCATTATCAATGTTTTGCCGCTTTTCATGTGCTTTAAAGGCGATTCGAATCTACCTCCTGAAATCTGTTTCCTGCAATTCTGCCTTGATTTCAAATCCTCTTTTTTGCCTTCCCTCAATATATTTGTGGACGAGAGTTATCATTTATAACTCTGCAGGTTTGTGAATTGCAGTGCCCTGAAGCTCCATTTTACAACTCGCTTTTTGGGAGCTGGCCGTAAAAGCGCAGGATGGCTTCAGGCTCTGTTCTCGTTCCAGGGGGCAGGCTGAGCCTGTGGTTAATTCTTCTTCCTGATGGGAAAATAGAGTGCCCTGTGCCTGTCCCAACACCAACAGCTAGTCTCTCATTGGTTCCCCATCTTCCCATTCATCCTCAGGACAAATTGCAACCTGTACGGAACAGGAGGTTAAAGGTGCTGATGCTCCAAGTAGGGAGATTGCTAGTAAAGTGGCTGCAATGGCGAACCCGAGCACAAGGAGATGAGAAATGAGGTGCGTTTTAGAAACCTTTCCCCATCACACGGTGTACCATATTCTGGGTTTCTATGCATGTTTTCGATGTAGGAAGATGCCCTTGAACCTGGAGATTTGGGACCCATGGGATGGGTACCACGCAGTATTACTTTAAAGGGTCTGCGTTTACTCACCCAACCTCACCAAACCTCTCAGCCCCAAGAGTGTCCACCCTTATGTCTCATCCAGCTGTGGGTCTAGATATGGTCAATCCAGGTTCCATCACAGCCCCTGAACGAATTGTGTAAGAATTTCTCTCTCTTTCACTGTCTTTGTTTCATGGGGTTTTAAAAGTAATTTATTTTTAGAATGGGGTTTAGCTGCTTTTCACTGCTGTGTTTATGCCGCTTTACACCCACTTCACACACTAACAGAGAGATTTCAATACATAGGTTTTAAGATTATTACTAGTCAGATATATCCTTGTGTGGTGAATAGGGGGTGTTGAGTCCAGTTCCCTGAGCAAGGAGTAGGTCTTGTCTATTACATATTGGGTTTATGGAACGGTATCTCAGCTCATTTGAAACCCTTGTTTTATGTATCACCCCACCTCACCTTTCCTGTTAAGCAGCCATAGTGTGTTTTCTGCATGTGTGACTCTGTTCTGTTTTGTAATTCAGTTCAAGTGTAACGGTGTTTACTTTCCCTGTATAAGTGATATCTTATGAGAAGTGTCCTTTTCTGTGTGACTTATTTCCCTTAGAATCGTCGTACCTAAATCCACTCATCATGCTGCTACTTGCCTTAGGACATTGATTTCATGGCTGAGTGATATTCCATTGTACATAAGGACCACCACTTATTTATCCATTTTTATCTTTCCTGGGATATTTAAGGTGGAATGAAGTGGAGGTCCTTGGCAACAGAGAAGCCCTAAACTTTGGTGTTCCTGTGTCTTGCTGATTTTTAACTTTCCCAATTTATACCCCCATGCATGGAAGTGCCCTATGCTCTCTAAGCTGTGTTTTTTAGATGTTTCAGGACTCACTGTACCCTTCTCCAGAGTGGCTGTTGGCAATTTACATCCCGCCCATCAGCGTAGCAAGGCTCCCATTTCTCCATGGCCTGTCCTGCATTTCTGGTTTTGACCCTTTTTTCAGCATGGCCCATTTGACCGATGGGAAGCGAGACTTCTTTGTAGCGCTGATTTGCCTTTCCAGGTTGCTTGGTTGGCCAAAAAGGGCGTATGCGTTTTTTCCTGAATATATTCAGGAAAAAACGCATACGCCCTTTTTGGCCAAGGGCATCATTATCAATGTTTTGCCGCTTTTCATGTGCTTTAAAGGCGATTCGTATCTACCTCCTGAAATCTGTTTCCTGCAATTCTGCCTTGATTTCAAATCCTCTTTTTTGCCTTCCCTCAATATATTTGTGGACGAGAGTTATCATTTATAACTCTGCAGGTTTGTGAATTGCAGTGCCCTGAAGCTCCATTTTACAACTCGCTTTTTGGGAGCTGGCCGTAAAAGCGCAGGATGGCTTCAGGCCCTGTTCTCGTTCCAGGGGGCAGGCTGAGCCTGTGGTTAATTCTTCTTCCTGATGGGAAAATAGAGTGCCCTGTGCCTGTCCCAACACCAACAGCTAGTCTCTCATTGGTTCCCCATCTTCCCATTCATCCTCAGGACAAATTGCAACCTGTACGGAACAGGAGGTTAAAGGTGCTGATGCTCCAAGTAGGGAGATTGCTAGTAAAGTGGCTGCAATGGCGAACCCGAGCACAAGGAGATGAGAAATGAGGTGCGTTTTAGAAACCTTTCCCCATCACACGGTGTACCATATTCTGGGTTTCTATGCATGTTTTCGATGTAGGAAGATGCCCTTGAACCTGGAGATTTGGGACCCATGGGATGGGTACCACGCAGTATTACTTTAAAGGGTCTGCGTTTACTCACCCAACCTCACCAAACCTCTCAGCCCCAAGAGTGTCCACCCTTATGTCTCATCCAGCTGTGGGTCTAGATATGGTCAATCCAGGTTCCATCACAGCCCCTGAACGAATTGTGTAAGAATTTCTCTCTCTTTCACTGTCTTTGTTTCATGGGGTTTTAAAAGTAATTTATTTTTAGAATGGGGTTTAGCTGCTTTTCACTGCTGTGTTTATGCCGCTTTACACCCACTTGACACACTAACAGAGAGATTTCAATACATAGGTTTTAAGATTATTACTAGTCAGATATATCCTTGTGTGGTGAATAGGGGGTGTTGAGTCCAGTTCCCTGAGCAAGGAGTAGGTCTTGTCTATTACATATTGGGTTTATGGAACGGTATCTCAGCTCATTTGAAACCCTTGTTTTATGTATCACCCCACCTCACCTTTCCTGTTAAGCAGCCATAGTGTGTTTTCTGCATGTGTGACTCTGTTCTGTTTTGTAATTCAGTTCAAGTGTAACGGTGTTTACTTTCCCTGTATAAGTGATATCTTATGAGAAGTGTCCTTTTCTGTGTGACTTATTTCACTTAGAATCGTCTCGTACCTAAATCCACTCATCATGCTGCTACTAGCCTTAGGACATTGATTTCATGGCTGAGTGATATTCCATTGTACATAAGGACCACCACTTATTTATCCATTTTTATCTTTCCTGGGATATTTAAGGTGGAATGAAGTGGAGGTCCTTGGCAACAGAGCAGCCCTAAACTTTGGTGTGCTTTTGTCTTGCTGATTTTTAACTTTCCCAATTTATACCCCCATGCATGGAAGTGCCCTATGCTCTCTAAGCTGTGTTTTTTAGATGTTTCAGGACAAACTGTACCCTTCTCCAGAGTGGCTGTTGGCAATTTACATCCCGCCCATCAGCGTAGCAAGGCTCCCATTTCTCCATGGCCTGTCCTGCATTTCTGGTTTTGACACTTATTTCAGCATGGCCCATTTGACCGATGGGAAGCGAGACTTCTTTGTAGCGCTGATTTGCCTTTCCAGGTTGCTTGGTTGGCCAAAAAGGGCGTATGCGTTTTTTCCTGAATATATTCAGGAAAAAACGCATACGCCCTTTTTGGCCAAGGGCATCATTATCAATGTTTTGCCGCTTTTCATGTGCTTTAAAGGCGATTCGAATCTACCTCCTGAAATCTGTTTCCTGCAATTCTGCCTTGATTTCAAATCCTCTTTTTTTGCCTTCCCTCAATATATTTGTGGACGAGAGTTATCATTTATAACTCTGCAGGTTTGTGAATTGCAGTGCCCTGAAGCTCCATTTTACAACTCGCTTTTTGGGAGCTGGCCGTAAAAGCGCAGGATGGCTTCAGGCTCTGTTCTCGTTCCAGGGGGCAGGCTGAGCCTGTGGTTAATTCTTCTTCCTGATGGGAAAATAGAGTGCCCTGTGCCTGTCCCAACACCAACAGCTAGTCTCTCATTGGTTCCCCATCTTCCCATTCATCCTCAGGACAAATTGCAACCTGTACGGAACAGGAGGTTAAAGGTGCTGATGCTCCAAGTAGGGAGATTGCTAGTAAAGTGGCTGCAATGGCGAACCCGAGCACAAGGAGATAGAAATGAGGTGCGTTTTAGAAACCTTTCCCCATCACACGGTGTACCATATTCTGGGTTTCTATGCATGTTTTCGATGTAGGAAGATGCCCTTGAACCTGGAGATTTGGGACCCATGGGATGGGTACCACGCAGTATTACTTTAAAGGGTCTGCGTTTACTCACCCAACCTCACCAAACCTCTCAGCCCCAAGAGTGTCCACCCTTATGTCTCATCCAGCTGTGGGTCTAGATATGGTCAATCCAGGTTCCATCACAGCCCCTGAACGAATTGTGTAAGAATTTCTCTCTCTTTCACTGTCTTTGTTTCATGGGGTTTTAAAAGTAATTTATTTTTAGAATGGGGTTTAGCTGCTTTTCACTGCTGTGTTTATGCCGCTTTACACCCACTTCACACACTAACAGAGAGATTTCAATACATAGGTTTTAAGATTATTACTAGTCAGATATATCCTTGTGTGGTGAATAGGGGGTGTTGAGTCCAGTTCCCTGAGCAAGGAGTAGGTCTTGTCTATTACATATTGGGTTTATGGAACGGTATCTCAGCTCATTTGAAACCCTTGTTTTATGTATCACCCCACCTGACCTTTCCTGTTAAGCAGCCATAGTGTGTTTTCTGCATGTGTGACTCTGTTCTGTTTTGTAATTCAGTTCAAGTGTAACGGTGTTTACTTTCCCTGTATAAGTGATATCTTATGAGAAGTGTCCTTTTCTGTGTGACTTATTTCACTTAGAATCGTCTCGTACCTAAATCCACTCATCATGCTGCTACTAGCCTTAGGACATTGATTTCATGGCTGAGTGATATTCCATTGTACATAAGGACCACCACTTATTTATCCATTTTTATCTTTCCTGGGATATTTAAGGTGGAATGAAGTGGAGGTCCTTGGCAACAGAGCAGCCCTAAACTTTGGTGTGCTTTTGTCTTGCTGATTTTTAACTTTCCCAATTTATACCCCCATGCATGGAAGTGCCCTATGCTCTCTAAGCTGTGTTTTTTAGATGTTTCAGGACAAACTGTACCCTTCTCCAGAGTGGCTGTTGGCAATTTACATCCCGCCCATCAGCGTAGCAAGGCTCCCATTTCTCCATGGCCTGTCCTGCATTTCTGGTTTTGACACTTATTTCAGCATGGCCCATTTGACCGATGGGAAGCGAGACTTCTTTGTAGCGCTGATTTGCCTTTCCAGGTTGCTTGGTTGGCCAAAAAGGGCGTATGCGTTTTTACCTGAATATATTCAGGAAAAAACGCATACGCCCTTTTTGGCCAAGGGCATCATTATCAATGTTTTGCCGCTTTTCATGTGCTTTAAAGGCGATTCGAATCTACCTCCTGAAATCTGTTTCCTGCAATTCTGCCTTGATTTCAAATCCTCTTTTTTGCCTTCCCTCAATATATTTGTGGACGAGAGTTATCATTTATAACTCTGCAGGTTTGTGAATTGCAGTGCCCTGAAGCTCCATTTTACAACTCGCTTTTTGGGAGCTGGCCGTAAAAGCGCAGGATGGCTTCAGGCTCTGTTCTCGTTCCAGGGGGCAGGCTGAGCCTGTGGTTAATTCTTCTTCCTGATGGGAAAATAGAGTGCCCTGTGCCTGTCCCAACACCAACAGCTAGTCTCTCATTGGTTCCCCATCTTCCCATTCATCCTCAGGACAAATTGCAACCTGTACGGAACAGGAGGTTAAAGGTGCTGATGCTCCAAGTAGGGAGATTGCTAGTAAAGTGGCTGCAATGGCGAACCCGAGCACAAGGAGATGAGAAATGAGGTGCGTTTTAGAAACCTTTCCCCATCACACGGTGTACCATATTCTGGGTTTCTATGCATGTTTTCGATGTAGGAAGATGCCCTTGAACCTGGAGATTTGGGACCCATGGGATGGGTACCACGCAGTATTACTTTAAAGGGTCTGCGTTTACTCACCCAACCTCACCAAACCTCTCAGCCCCAAGAGTGTCCACCCTTATGTCTCATCCAGCTGTGGGTCTAGATATGGTCAATCCAGGTTCCATCACAGCCCCTGAACGAATTGTGTAAGAATTTCTCTCTCTTTCACTGTCTTTGTTTCATGGGGTTTTAAAAGTAATTTATTTTTAGAATGGGGTTTAGCTGCTTTTCACTGCTGTGTTTATGCCGCTTTACACCCACTTCACACACTAACAGAGAGATTTCAATACATAGGTTTTAAGATTATTACTAGTCAGATATATCCTTGTGTGGTGAATAGGGGGTGTTGAGTCCAGTTCCCTGAGCAAGGAGTAGGTCTTGTCTATTACATATTGGGTTTATGGAACGGTATCTCAGCTCATTTGAAACCCTTGTTTTATGTATCACCCCACCTCACCTTTCCTGTTAAGCAGCCATAGTGTGTTTTCTGCATGTGTGACTCTGTTCTGTTTTGTAATTCAGTTCAAGTGTAACGGTGTTTACTTTCCCTGTATAAGTGATATCTTATGAGAAGTGTCCTTTTCTGTGTGACTTATTTCCCTTAGAATCGTCTCGTACCTAAATCCACTCATCATGCTGCTACTAGCCTTAGGACATTGATTTCATGGCTGAGTGATATTCCATTGTACATAAGGACCACCACTTATTTATCCATTTTTATCTTTCCTGGGATATTTAAGGTGGAATGAAGTGGAGGTCCTTGGCAACAGAGCAGCCCTAAACTTTGGTGTGCTTTTGTCTTGCTGATTTTTAACTTTCCCAATTTATACCCCCATGCATGGAAGTGCCCTATGCTCTCTAAGCTGTGTTTTTTAGATGTTTCAGGACAAACTGTACCCTTCTCCAGAGTGGCTGTTGGCAATTTACATCCCGCCCATCAGCGTAGCAAGGCTCCCATTTCTCCATGGCCTGTCCTGCATTTCTGGTTTTGACACTTATTTCAGCATGGCCCATTTGACCGATGGGAAGCGAGACTTCTTTGTAGCTCTGATTTGCCTTTCCAGGTTGCTTGGTTGGCCAAAAAGGGCGTATGCGTTTTTTCCTGAATATATTCAGGAAAAAACGCATACGCCCTTTTTGGCCAAGGGCATCATTATCAATGTTTTGCCGCTTTTCATGTGCTTTAAAGGCGATTCGAATCTACCTCCTGAAATCTGTTTCCTGCAATTCTGCCTTGATTTCAAATCCTCTTTTTTGCCTTCCCTCAATATATTTGTGGACGAGAGTTATCATTTATAACTCTGCAGGTTTGTGAATTGCAGTGCCCTGAAGCTCCATTTTACAACTCGCTTTTTGGGAGCTGGCCGTAAAAGCGCAGGATGGCTTCAGGCTCTGTTCTCGTTCCAGGGGGCAGGCTGAGCCTGTGGTTAATTCTTCTTCCTGATGGGAAAATAGAGTGCCCTGTGCCTGTCCCAACACCAACAGCTAGTCTCTCATTGGTTCCCCATCTTCCCATTCATCCTCAGGACAAATTGCAACCTGTACGGAACAGGAGGTTAAAGGTGCTGATGCTCCAAGTAGGGAGATTGCTAGTAAAGTGGCTGCAATGGCGAACCCGAGCACAAGGAGATGAGAAATGAGGTGCGTTTTAGAAACCTTTCCCCATCACACGGTGTACCATATTCTGGGTTTCTATGCATGTTTTCGATGTAGGAAGATGCCCTTGAACCTGGAGATTTGGGACCCATGGGATGGGTACCACGCAGTATTACTTTAAAGGGTCTGCGTTTACTCACCCAACCTCACCAAACCTCTCAGCCCCAAGAGTGTCCACCCTTATGTCTCATCCAGCTGTGGGTCTAGATATGGTCAATCCAGGTTCCATCACAGCCCCTGAACGAATTGTGTAAGAATTTCTCTCTCTTTCACTGTCTTTGTTTCATGGGGTTTTAAAAGTAATTTATTTTTAGAATGGGGTTTAGCTGCTTTTCACTGCTGTGTTTATGCCGCTTTACACCCACTTCACACACTAACAGAGAGATTTCAATACATAGGTTTTAAGATTATTACTAGTCAGATATATCCTTGTGTGGTGAATAGGGGGTGTTGAGTCCAGTTCCCTGAGCAAGGAGTAGGTCTTGTCTATTACATATTGGGTTTATGGAACGGTATCTCAGCTCATTTGAAACCCTTGTTTTATGTATCACCCCACCTCACCTTTCCTGTTAAGCAGCCATAGTGTGTTTTCTGCATGTGTGACTCTGTTCTGTTTTGTAATTCAGTTCAAGTGTAACGGTGTTTACTTTCCCTGTATAAGTGATATCTTATGAGAAGTGTCCTTTTCTGTGTGACTTATTTCACTTAGAATCGTCTCGTACCTAAATCCACTCATCATGCTGCTACTAGCCTTAGGACATTGATTTCATGGCTGAGTGATATTCCATTGTACATAAGGACCACCACTTATTTATCCATTTTTATCTTTCCTGGGATATTTAAGGTGGAATGAAGTGGAGGTCCTTGGCAACAGAGCAGCCCTAAACTTTGGTGTGCTTTTGTCTTGCTGATTTTTAACTTTCCCAATTTATACCCCCATGCATGGAAGTGCCCTATGCTCTCTAAGCTGTGTTTTTTAGATGTTTCAGGACAAACTGTACCCTTCTCCAGAGTGGCTGTTGGCAATTTACATCCCGCCCATCAGCGTAGCAAGGCTCCCATTTCTCCATGGCCTGTCCTGCATTTCTGGTTTTGACACTTATTTCAGCATGGCCCATTTGACCGATGGGAAGCGAGACTTCTTTGTAGCTCTGATTTGCCTTTCCAGGTTGCTTGGTTGGCCAAAAAGGGCGTATGCGTTTTTTCCTGAATATATTCAGGAAAAAACGCATACGCCCTTTTTGGCCAAGGGCATCATTATCAATGTTTTGCCGCTTTTCATGTGCTTTAAAGGCGATTCGAATCTACCTCCTGAAATCTGTTTCCTGCAATTCTGCCTTGATTTCAAATCCTCTTTTTTGCCTTCCCTCAATATATTTGTGGACGAGAGTTATCATTTATAACTCTGCAGGTTTGTGAATTGCAGTGCCCTGAAGCTCCATTTTACAACTCGCTTTTTGGGAGCTGGCCGTAAAAGCGCAGGATGGCTTCAGGCTCTGTTCTCGTTCCAGGGGGCAGGCTGAGCCTGTGGTTAATTCTTCTTCCTGATGGGAAAATAGAGTGCCCTGTGCCTGTCCCAACACCAACAGCTAGTCTCTCATTGGTTCCCCATCTTCCCATTCATCCTCAGGACAAATTGCAACCTGTACGGAACAGGAGGTTAAAGGTGCTGATGCTCCAAGTAGGGAGATTGCTAGTAAAGTGGCTGCAATGGCGAACCCGAGCACAAGGAGATGAGAAATGAGGTGCGTTTTAGAAACCTTTCCCCATCACACGGTGTACCATATTCTGGGTTTCTATGCATGTTTTCGATGTAGGAAGATGCCCTTGAACCTGGAGATTTGGGACCCATGGGATGGGTACCACGCAGTATTACTTTAAAGGGTCTGCGTTTACTCACCCAACCTCACCAAACCTCTCAGCCCCAAGAGTGTCCACCCTTATGTCTCATCCAGCTGTGGGTCTAGATATGGTCAATCCAGGTTCCATCACAGCCCCTGAACGAATTGTGTAAGAATTTCTCTCTCTTTCACTGTCTTTGTTTCATGGGGTTTTAAAAGTAATTTATTTTTAGAATGGGGTTTAGCTGCTTTTCACTGCTGTGTTTATGCCGCTTTACACCCACTTCACACACTAACAGAGAGATTTCAATACATAGGTTTTAAGATTATTACTAGTCAGATATATCCTTGTGTGGTGAATAGGGGGTGTTGAGTCCAGTTCCCTGAGCAAGGAGTAGGTCTTGTCTATTACATATTGGGTTTATGGAACGGTATCTCAGCTCATTTGAAACCCTTGTTTTATGTATCACCCCACCTCACCTTTCCTGTTAAGCAGCCATAGTGTGTTTTCTGCATGTGTGACTCTGTTCTGTTTTGTAATTCAGTTCAAGTGTAACGGTGTTTACTTTCCCTGTATAAGTGATATCTTATGAGAAGTGTCCTTTTCTGTGTGACTTATTTCACTTAGAATCGTCTCGTACCTAAATCCACTCATCATGCTGCTACTAGCCTTAGGACATTGATTTCATGGCTGAGTGATATTCCATTGTACATAAGGACCACCACTTATTTATCCATTTTTATCTTTCCTGGGATATTTAAGGTGGAATGAAGTGGAGGTCCTTGGCAACAGAGCAGCCCTAAACTTTGGTGTGCTTTTGTCTTGCTGATTTTTAACTTTCCCAATTTATACCCCCATGCATGGAAGTGCCCTATGCTCTCTAAGCTGTGTTTTTTAGATGTTTCAGGACAAACTGTACCCTTCTCCAGAGTGGCTGTTGGCAATTTACATCCCGCCCATCAGCGTAGCAAGGCTCCCATTTCTCCATGGCCTGTCCTGCATTTCTGGTTTTGACACTTATTTCAGCATGGCCCATTTGACCGATGGGAAGCGAGACTTCTTTGTAGCTCTGATTTGCCTTTCCAGGTTGCTTGGTTGGCCAAAAAGGGCGTATGCGTTTTTTCCTGAATATATTCAGGAAAAAACGCATACGCCCTTTTTGGCCAAGGGCATCATTATCAATGTTTTGCCGCTTTTCATGTGCTTTAAAGGCGATTCGAATCTACCTCCTGAAATCTGTTTCCTGCAATTCTGCCTTGATTTCAAATCCTCTTTTTTGCCTTCCCTCAATATATTTGTGGACGAGAGTTATCATTTATAACTCTGCAGGTTTGTGAATTGCAGTGCCCTGAAGCTCCATTTTACAACTCGCTTTTTGGGAGCTGGCCGTAAAAGCGCAGGATGGCTTCAGGCTCTGTTCTCGTTCCAGGGGGCAGGCTGAGCCTGTGGTTAATTCTTCTTCCTGATGGGAAAATAGAGTGCCCTGTGCCTGTCCCAACACCAACAGCTAGTCTCTCATTGGTTCCCCATCTTCCCATTCATCCTCAGGACAAATTGCAACCTGTACGGAACAGGAGGTTAAAGGTGCTGATGCTCCAAGTAGGGAGATTGCTAGTAAAGTGGCTGCAATGGCGAACCCGAGCACAAGGAGATGAGAAATGAGGTGCGTTTTAGAAACCTTTCCCCATCACACGGTGTACCATATTCTGGGTTTCTATGCATGTTTTCGATGTAGGAAGATGCCCTTGAACCTGGAGATTTGGGACCCATGGGATGGGTACCACGCAGTATTACTTTAAAGGGTCTGCGTTTACTCACCCAACCTCACCAAACCTCTCAGCCCCAAGAGTGTCCACCCTTATGTCTCATCCAGCTGTGGGTCTAGATATGGTCAATCCAGGTTCCATCACAGCCCCTGAACGAATTGTGTAAGAATTTCTCTCTCTTTCACTGTCTTTGTTTCATGGGGTTTTAAAAGTAATTTATTTTTAGAATGGGGTTTAGCTGCTTTTCACTGCTGTGTTTATGCCGCTTTACACCCACTTCACACACTAACAGAGAGATTTCAATACATAGGTTTTAAGATTATTACTAGTCAGATATATCCTTGTGTGGTGAATAGGGGGTGTTGAGTCCAGTTCCCTGAGCAAGGAGTAGGTCTTGTCTATTACATATTGGGTTTATGGAACGGTATCTCAGCTCATTTGAAACCCTTGTTTTATGTATCACCCCACCTGACCTTTCCTGTTAAGCAGCCATAGTGTGTTTTCTGCATGTGTGACTCTGTTCTGTTTTGTAATTCAGTTCAAGTGTAACGGTGTTTACTTTCCCTGTATAAGTGATATCTTATGAGAAGTGTCCTTTTCTGTGTGACTTATTTCACTTAGAATCGTCTCGTACCTAAATCCACTCATCATGCTGCTACTAGCCTTAGGACATTGATTTCATGGCTGAGTGATATTCCATTGTACATAAGGACCACCACTTATTTATCCATTTTTATCTTTCCTGGGATATTTAAGGTGGAATGAAGTGGAGGTCCTTGGCAACAGAGCAGCCCTAAACTTTGGTGTGCTTTTGTCTTGCTGATTTTTAACTTTCCCAATTTATACCCCCATGCATGGAAGTGCCCTATGCTCTCTAAGCTGTGTTTTTTAGATGTTTCAGGACAAACTGTACCCTTCTCCAGAGTGGCTGTTGGCAATTTACATCCCGCCCATCAGCGTAGCAAGGCTCCCATTTCTCCATGGCCTGTCCTGCATTTCTGGTTTTGACACTTATTTCAGCATGGCCCATTTGACCGATGGGAAGCGAGACTTCTTTGTAGCGCTGATTTGCCTTTCCAGGTTGCTTGGTTGGCCAAAAAGGGCGTATGCGTTTTTACCTGAATATATTCAGGAAAAAACGCATACGCCCTTTTTGGCCAAGGGCATCATTATCAATGTTTTGCCGCTTTTCATGTGCTTTAAAGGCGATTCGAATCTACCTCCTGAAATCTGTTTCCTGCAATTCTGCCTTGATTTCAAATCCTCTTTTTTGCCTTCCCTCAATATATTTGTGGACGAGAGTTATCATTTATAACTCTGCAGGTTTGTGAATTGCAGTGCCCTGAAGCTCCATTTTACAACTCGCTTTTTGGGAGCTGGCCGTAAAAGCGCAGGATGGCTTCAGGCTCTGTTCTCGTTCCAGGGGGCAGGCTGAGCCTGTGGTTAATTCTTCTTCCTGATGGGAAAATAGAGTGCCCTGTGCCTGTCCCAACACCAACAGCTAGTCTCTCATTGGTTCCCCATCTTCCCATTCATCCTCAGGACAAATTGCAACCTGTACGGAACAGGAGGTTAAAGGTGCTGATGCTCCAAGTAGGGAGATTGCTAGTAAAGTGGCTGCAATGGCGAACCCGAGCACAAGGAGATGAGAAATGAGGTGCGTTTTAGAAACCTTTCCCCATCACACGGTGTACCATATTCTGGGTTTCTATGCATGTTTTCGATGTAGGAAGATGCCCTTGAACCTGGAGATTTGGGACCCATGGGATGGGTACCACGCAGTATTACTTTAAAGGGTCTGCGTTTACTCACCCAACCTCACCAAACCTCTCAGCCCCAAGAGTGTCCACCCTTATGTCTCATCCAGCTGTGGGTCTAGATATGGTCAATCCAGGTTCCATCACAGCCCCTGAACGAATTGTGTAAGAATTTCTCTCTCTTTCACTGTCTTTGTTTCATGGGGTTTTAAAAGTAATTTATTTTTAGAATGGGGTTTAGCTGCTTTTCACTGCTGTGTTTATGCCGCTTTACACCCACTTCACACACTAACAGAGAGATTTCAATACATAGGTTTTAAGATTATTACTAGTCAGATATATCCTTGTGTGGTGAATAGGGGGTGTTGAGTCCAGTTCCCTGAGCAAGGAGTAGGTCTTGTCTATTACATATTGGGTTTATGGAACGGTATCTCAGCTCATTTGAAACCCTTGTTTTATGTATCACCCCACCTGACCTTTCCTGTTAAGCAGCCATAGTGTGTTTTCTGCATGTGTGACTCTGTTCTGTTTTGTAATTCAGTTCAAGTGTAACGGTGTTTACTTTCCCTGTATAAGTGATATGTTATGAGAAGTGTCCTTTTCTGTGTGACTTATTTCACTTAGAATCGTCTCGTACCTAAATCCACTCATCATGCTGCTACTAGCCTTAGGACATTGATTTCATGGCTGAGTGATATTCCATTGTACATAAGGACCACCACTTATTTATCCATTTTTATCTTTCCTGGGATATTTAAGGTGGAATGAAGTGGAGGTCCTTGGCAACAGAGCAGCCCTAAACTTTGGTGTGCTTTTGTCTTGCTGATTTTTAACTTTCCCAATTTATACCCCCATGCATGGAAGTGCCCTATGCTCTCTAAGCTGTGTTTTTTAGATGTTTCAGGACAAACTGTACCCTTCTCCAGAGTGGCTGTTGGCAATTTACATCCCGCCAATCAGCGTAGCAAGGCTCCCATTTCTCCATGGCCTGTCCTGCATTTCTGGTTTTGACACTTATTACAGCATTGCCCATTTGACCGATGGGAAGCGAGACTTCTTTGTAGCGCTGATTTGCCTTTCCAGGTTGCTTGGTTGGCCAAAAAGGGCGTATGCGTTTTTTCCTGAATATATTCAGGAAAAAACGCATAGGCCCTTTTTGGCCAAGGGCATCATTATCAATGTTTTGCCGCTTTTCATGTGCTTTAAAGGCGATTCGAATCTACCTCCTGAAATCTGTTTCCTGCAATTCTGCCTTGATTTCAAATCCTCTTTTTTGCCTTCCCTCAATATATTTGTGGACGAGAGTTATCATTTATAACTCTGCAGGTTTGTGAATTGCAGTGCCCTGAAGCTCCATTTTACAACTCGCTTTTTGGGAGCTGGCCGTAAAAGCGCAGGATGGCTTCAGGCTCTGTTCTCGTTCCAGGGGGCAGGCTGAGCCTGTGGTTAATTCTTCTTCCTGATGGGAAAATAGAGTGCCCTGTGCCTGTCCCAACACCAACAGCTAGTCTCTCATTGGTTCCCCATCTTCCCATTCATCCTCAGGACAAATTGCAACCTGTACGGAACAGGAGGTTAAAGGTGCTGATGCTCCAAGTAGGGAGATTGCTAGTAAAGTGGCTGCAATGGCGAACCCGAGCACAAGGAGATGAGAAATGAGGTGCGTTTTAGAAACCTTTCCCCATCACACGGTGTACCATATTCTGGGTTTCTATGCATGTTTTCGATGTAGGAAGATGCCCTTGAACCTGGAGATTTGGGACCCATGGGATGGGTACCACGCAGTATTACTTTAAAGGGTCTGCGTTTACTCACCCAACCTCACCAAACCTCTCAGCCCCAAGAGTGTCCACCCTTATGTCTCATCCAGCTGTGGGTCTAGATATGGTCAATCCAGGTTCCATCACAGCCCCTGAACGAATTGTGTAAGAATTTCTCTCTCTTTCACTGTCTTTGTTTCATGGGGTTTTAAAAGTAATTTATTTTTAGAATGGGGTTTAGCTGCTTTTCACTGCTGTGTTTATGCCGCTTTACACCCACTTCACACACTAACAGAGAGATTTCAATACATAGGTTTTAAGATTATTACTAGTCAGATATATCCTTGTGTGGTGAATAGGGGGTGTTGAGTCCAGTTCCCTGAGCAAGGAGTAGGTCTTGTCTATTACATATTGGGTTTATGGAACGGTATCTCAGCTCATTTGAAACCCTTGTTTTATGTATCACCCCACCTCACCTTTCCTGTTAAGCAGCCATAGTGTGTTTTCTGCATGTGTGACTCTGTTCTGTTTTGTAATTCAGTTCAAGTGTAACGGTTTTTACTTTCCCTGTATAAGTGATATCTTATGAGAAGTGTCCTTTTCTGTGTGACTTATTTCCCTTAGAATCGTCGTACCTAAATCCACTCATCATGCTGCTACTTGCCTTAGGACATTGATTTCATGGCTGAGTGATATTCCATTGTACATAAGGACCACCACTTATTTATCCATTTTTATCTTTCCTGGGATATTTAAGGTGGAATGAAGTGGAGGTCCTTGGCAACAGAGAAGCCCTAAACTTTGGTGTTCCTGTGTCTTGCTGATTTTTAACTTTCCCAATTTATACCCCCATGCATGGAAGTGCCCTATGCTCTCTAAGCTGTGTTTTTTAGATGTTTCAGGACTCACTGTACCCTTCTCCAGAGTGGCTGTTGGCAATTTACATCCCGCCCATCAGCGTAGCAAGGCTCCCATTTCTCCATGGCCTGTCCTGCATTTCTGGTTTTGACCCTTTTTTCAGCATGGCCCATTTGACCGATCGGAAGCGAGACTTCTTTTTAGCGCTGATTTGCCTTTCCAGGTTGCTTGGTTGGCCAAAAAGGGCGTATGCGTTTTTTCCTGAATATATTCAGGAAAAAACGCATACGCCCTTTTTGGCCAAGGGCATCATTATCAATGTTTTGCCGCTTTTCATGTGCTTTAAAGGCGATTCGTATCTACCTCCTGAAATCTGTTTCCTGCAATTCTGCCTTGATTTCAAATCCTCTTTTTTGCCTTCCCTCAATATATTTGTGGACGAGAGTTATCATTTATAACTCTGCAGGTTTGTGAATTGCAGTGCCCTGAAGCTCCATTTTACCACTCGCTTTTTGGGAGCTGGCCGTAAAAGCGCAGGATGGCTTCAGGCCCTGTTCTCGTTCCAGGGGGCAGGCTGAGCCTGTGGTTAATTCTTCTTCCTGATGGGAAAATAGAGTGCCCTGTGCCTGTCCCAACACCAACAGCTAGTCTCTCATTGGTTCCCCATCTTCCCATTCATCCTCAGGACAAATTGCAACCTGTACGGAACAGGAGGTTAAAGGTGCTGATGCTCCAAGTAGGGAGATTGCTAGTAAAGTGGCTGCAATGGCGAACCCGAGCACAAGGAGATGAGAAATGAGGTGCGTTTTAGAAACCTTTCCCCATCACACGGTGTACCATATTCTGGGTTTCTATGCATGTTTTCGATGTAGGAAGATGCCCTTGAACCTGGAGATTTGGGACCCATGGGATGGGTACCACGCAGTATTACTTTAAAGGGTCTGCGTTTACTCACCCAACCTCACCAAACCTCTCAGCCCCAAGAGTGTCCACCCTTATGTCTCATCCAGCTGTGGGTCTAGATATGGTCAATCCAGGTTCCATCACAGCCCCTGAACGAATTGTGTAAGAATTTCTCTCTCTTTCACTGTCTTTGTTTCATGGGGTTTTAAAAGTAATTTATTTTTAGAATGGGGTTTAGCTGCTTTTCACTGCTGTGTTTATGCCGCTTTACACCCACTTCACACACTAACAGAGAGATTTCAATACATAGGTTTTAAGATTATTACTAGTCAGATATATCCTTGTGTGGTGAATAGGGGGTGTTGAGTCCAGTTCCCTGAGCAAGGAGTAGGTCTTGTCTATTACATATTGGGTTTATGGAACGGTATCTCAGCTCATTTGAAACCCTTGTTTTATGTATCACCCCACCTCACCTTTCCTGTTAAGCAGCCATAGTGTGTTTTCTGCATGTGTGACTCTGTTCTGTTTTGTAATTCAGTTCAAGTGTAACGGTTTTTACTTTCCCTGTATAAGTGATATCTTATGAGAAGTGTCCTTTTCTGTGTGACTTATTTCCCTTAGAATCGTCGTACCTAAATCCACTCATCATGCTGCTACTTGCCTTAGGACATTGATTTCATGGCTGAGTGATATTCCATTGTACATAAGGACCACCACTTATTTATCCATTTTTATCTTTCCTGGGATATTTAAGGTGGAATGAAGTGGAGGTCCTTGGCAACAGAGAAGCCCTAAACTTTGGTGTTCCTGTGTCTTGCTGATTTTTAACTTTCCCAATTTATACCCCCATGCATGGAAGTGCCCTATGCTCTCTAAGCTGTGTTTTTTAGATGTTTCAGGACTCACTGTACCCTTCTCCAGAGTGGCTGTTGGCAATTTACATCCCGCCCATCAGCGTAGCAAGGCTCCCATTTCTCCATGGCCTGTCCTGCATTTCTGGTTTTGACCCTTTTTTCAGCATGGCCCATTTGACCGATGGGAAGCGAGACTTCTTTGTAGCGCTGATTTGCCTTTCCAGGTTGCTTGGTTGGCCAAAAAGGGCGTATGCGTTTTTTCCTGAATATATTCAGGAAAAAACGCATAGGCCCTTTTTGGCCAAGGGCATCATTATCAATGTTTTGCCGCTTTTCATGTGCTTTAAAGGCGATTCGTATCTACCTCCTGAAATCTGTTTCCTGCAATTCTGCCTTGATTTCAAATCCTCTTTTTTGCCTTCCCTCAATATATTTGTGGACGAGAGTTATCATTTATAACTCTGCAGGTTTGTGAATTGCAGTGCCCTGAAGCTCCATTTTACAACTCGCTTTTTGGGAGCTGGCCGTAAAAGCGCAGGATGGCTTCAGGCCCTGTTCTCGTTCCAGGGGGCAGGCTGAGCCTGTGGTTAATTCTTCTTCCTGATGGGAAAATAGAGTGCCCTGTGCCTGTCCCAACACCAACAGCTAGTCTCTCATTGGTTCCCCATCTTCCCATTCATCCTCAGGACAAATTGCAACCTGTACGGAACAGGAGGTTAAAGGTGCTGATGCTCCAAGTAGGGAGATTGCTAGTAAAGTGGCTGCAATGGCGAACCCGAGCACAAGGAGATGAGAAATGAGGTGCGTTTTAGAAACCTTTCCCCATCACACGGTGTACCATATTCTGGGTTTCTATGCATGTTTTCGATGTAGGAAGATGCCCTTGAACCTGGAGATTTGGGACCCATGGGATGGGTACCACGCAGTATTACTTTAAAGGGTCTGCGTTTACTCACCCAACCTCACCAAACCTCTCAGCCCCAAGAGTGTCCACCCTTATGTCTCATCCAGCTGTGGGTCTAGATATGGTCAATCCAGGTTCCATCACAGCCCCTGAACGAATTGTGTAAGAATTTCTCTCTCTTTCACTGTCTTTGTTTCATGGGGTTTTAAAAGTAATTTATTTTTAGAATGGGGTTTAGCTGCTTTTCACTGCTGTGTTTATGCCGCTTTACACCCACTTCACACACTAACAGAGAGATTTCAATACATAGGTTTTAAGATTATTACTAGTCAGATATATCCTTGTGTGGTGAATAGGGGGTGTTGAGTCCAGTTCCCTGAGCAAGGAGTAGGTCTTGTCTATTACATATTGGGTTTATGGAACGGTATCTCAGCTCATTTGAAACCCTTGTTTTATGTATCACCCCACCTCACCTTTCCTGTTATGCAGCCATAGTGTGTTTTCTGCATGTGTGACTCTGTTCTGTTTTGTAATTCAGTTCAAGTGTAACGGTTTTTACTTTCCCTGTATAAGTGATATCTTATGAGAAGTGTCCTTTTCTGTGTGACTTATTTCCCTTAGAATCGTCGTACCTAAATCCACTCATCATGCTGCTACTTGCCTTAGGACATTGATTTCATGGCTGAGTGATATTCCATTGTACATAAGGACCACCACTTATTTATCCATTTTTATCTTTCCTGGGATATTTAAGGTGGAATGAAGTGGAGGTCCTTGGCAACAGAGAAGCCCTAAACTTTGGTGTTCCTGTGTCTTGCTGATTTTTAACTTTCCCAATTTATACCCCCATGCATGGAAGTGCCCTATGCTCTCTAAGCTGTGTTTTTTAGATGTTTCAGGACTCACTGTACCCTTCTCCAGAGTGGCTGTTGGCAATTTACATCCCGCCCATCAGCGTAGCAAGGCTCCCATTTCTCCATGGCCTGTCCTGCATTTCTGGTTTTGACCCTTTTTTCAGCATGGCCCATTTGACCGATGGGAAGCGAGACTTCTTTGTAGCGCTGATTTGCCTTTCCAGGTTGCTTGGTTGGCCAAAAAGGGCGTATGCGTTTTTTCCTGAATATATTCAGGAAAAAACGCATAGGCCCTTTTTGGCCAAGGGCATCATTATCAATGTTTTGCCGCTTTTCATGTGCTTTAAAGGCGATTCGTATCTACCTCCTGAAATCTGTTTCCTGCAATTCTGCCTTGATTTCAAATCCTCTTTTTTGCCTTCCCTCAATATATTTGTGGACGAGAGTTATCATTTATAACTCTGCAGGTTTGTGAATTGCAGTGCCCTGAAGCTCCATTTTACAACTCGCTTTTTGGGAGCTGGCCGTAAAAGCGCAGGATGGCTTCAGGCCCTGTTCTCGTTCCAGGGGGCAGGCTGAGCCTGTGGTTAATTCTTCTTCCTGATGGGAAAATAGAGTGCCCTGTGCCTGTCCCAACACCAACAGCTAGTCTCTCATTGGTTCCCCATCTTCCCATTCATCCTCAGGACAAATTGCAACCTGTACGGAACAGGAGGTTAAAGGTGCTGATGCTCCAAGTAGGGAGATTGCTAGTAAAGTGGCTGCAATGGCGAACCCGAGCACAAGGAGATGAGAAATGAGGTGCGTTTTAGAAACCTTTCCCCATCACACGGTGTACCATATTCTGGGTTTCTATGCATGTTTTCGATGTAGGAAGATGCCCTTGAACCTGGAGATTTGGGACCCATGGGATGGGTACCACGCAGTATTACTTTAAAGGGTCTGCGTTTACTCACCCAACCTCACCAAACCTCTCAGCCCCAAGAGTGTCCACCCTTATGTCTCATCCAGCTGTGGGTCTAGATATGGTCAATCCAGGTTCCATCACAGCCCCTGAACGAATTGTGTAAGAATTTCTCTCTCTTTCACTGTCTTTGTTTCATGGGGTTTTAAAAGTAATTTATTTTTAGAATGGGGTTTAGCTGCTTTTCACTGCTGTGTTTATGCCGCTTTACACCCACTTCACACACTAACAGAGAGATTTCAATACATAGGTTTTAAGATTATTACTAGTCAGATATATCCTTGTGTGGTGAATAGGGGGTGTTGAGTCCAGTTCCCTGAGCAAGGAGTAGGTCTTGTCTATTACATATTGGGTTTATGGAACGGTATCTCAGCTCATTTGAAACCCTTGTTTTATGTATCACCCCACCTCACCTTTCCTGTTAAGCAGCCATAGTGTGTTTTCTGCATGTGTGACTCTGTTCTGTTTTGTAATTCAGTTCAAGTGTAACGGTTTTTACTTTCCCTGTATAAGTGATATCTTATGAGAAGTGTCCTTTTCTGTGTGACTTATTTCCCTTAGAATCGTCGTACCTAAATCCACTCATCATGCTGCTACTTGCCTTAGGACATTGATTTCATGGCTGAGTGATATTCCATTGTACATAAGGACCACCACTTATTTATCCATTTTTATCTTTCCTGGGATATTTAAGGTGGAATGAAGTGGAGGTCCTTGGCAACAGAGAAGCCCTAAACTTTGGTGTTCCTGTGTCTTGCTGATTTTTAACTTTCCCAATTTATACCCCCATGCATGGAAGTGCCCTATGCTCTCTAAGCTGTGTTTTTTAGATGTTTCAGGACTCACTGTACCCTTCTCCAGAGTGGCTGTTGGCAATTTACATCCCGCCCATCAGCGTAGCAAGGCTCCCATTTCTCCATGGCCTGTCCTGCATTTCTGGTTTTGACCCTTTTTTCAGCATGGCCCATTTGACCGATGGGAAGCGAGACTTCTTTGTAGCGCTGATTTGCCTTTCCAGGTTGCTTGGTTGGCCAAAAAGGGCGTATGCGTTTTTTCCTGAATATATTCAGGAAAAAACGCATACGCCCTTTTTGGCCAAGGGCATCATTATCAATGTTTTGCCGCTTTTCATGTGCTTTAAAGGCGATTCGTATCTACCTCCTGAAATCTGTTTCCTGCAATTCTGCCTTGATTTCAAATCCTCTTTTTTGCCTTCCCTCAATATATTTGTGGACGAGAGTTATCATTTATAACTCTGCAGGTTTGTGAATTGCAGTGCCCTGAAGCTCCATTTTACAACTCGCTTTTTGGGAGCTGGCCGTAAAAGCGCAGGATGGCTTCAGGCCCTGTTCTCGTTCCAGGGGGCAGGCTGAGCCTGTGGTTAATTCTTCTTCCTGATGGGAAAATAGAGTGCCCTGTGCCTGTCCCAACACCAACAGCTAGTCTCTCATTGGTTCCCCATCTTCCCATTCATCCTCAGGACAAATTGCAACCTGTACGGAACAGGAGGTTAAAGGTGCTGATGCTCCAAGTAGGGAGATTGCTAGTAAAGTGGCTGCAATGGCGAACCCGAGCACAAGGAGATGAGAAATGAGGTGCGTTTTAGAAACCTTTCCCCATCACACGGTGTACCATATTCTGGGTTTCTATGCATGTTTTCGATGTAGGAAGATGCCCTTGAACCTGGAGATTTGGGACCCATGGGATGGGTACCACGCAGTATTACTTTAAAGGGTCTGCGTTTACTCACCCAACCTCACCAAACCTCTCAGCCCCAAGAGTGTCCACCCTTATGTCTCATCCAGCTGTGGGTCTAGATATGGTCAATCCAGGTTCCATCACAGCCCCTGAACGAATTGTGTAAGAATTTCTCTCTCTTTCACTGTCTTTGTTTCATGGGGTTTTAAAAGTAATTTATTTTTAGAATGGGGTTTAGCTGCTTTTCACTGCTGTGTTTATGCCGCTTTACACCCACTTCACACACTAACAGAGAGATTTCAATACATAGGTTTTAAGATTATTACTAGTCAGATATATCCTTGTGTGGTGAATAGGGGGTGTTGAGTCCAGTTCCCTGAGCAAGGAGTAGGTCTTGTCTATTACATATTGGGTTTATGGAACGGTATCTCAGCTCATTTGAAACCCTTGTTTTATGTATCACCCCACCTCACCTTTCCTGTTAAGCAGCCATAGTGTGTTTTCTGCATGTGTGACTCTGTTCTGTTTTGTAATTCAGTTCAAGTGTAACGGTGTTTACTTTCCCTGTATAAGTGATATCTTATGAGAAGTGTCCTTTTCTGTGTGACTTATTTCCCTTAGAATCGTCGTACCTAAATCCACTCATCATGCTGCTACTTGCCTTAGGACATTGATTTCATGGCTGAGTGATATTCCATTGTACATAAGGACCACCACTTATTTATCCATTTTTATCTTTCCTGGGATATTTAAGGTGGAATGAAGTGGAGGTCCTTGGCAACAGAGAAGCCCTAAACTTTGGTGTTCCTGTGTCTTGCTGATTTTTAACTTTCCCAATTTATACCCCCATGCATGGAAGTGCCCTATGCTCTCTAAGCTGTGTTTTTTAGATGTTTCAGGACTCACTGTACCCTTCTCCAGAGTGGCTGTTGGCAATTTACATCCCGCCCATCAGCGTAGCAAGGCTCCCATTTCTCCATGGCCTGTCCTGCATTTCTGGTTTTGACCCTTTTTTCAGCATGGCCCATTTGACCGATGGGAAGCGAGACTTCTTTGTAGCGCTGATTTGCCTTTCCAGGTTGCTTGGTTGGCCAAAAAGGGCGTATGCGTTTTTTCCTGAATATATTCAGGAAAAAACGCATACGCCCTTTTTGGCCAAGGGCATCATTATCAATGTTTTGCCGCTTTTCATGTGCTTTAAAGGCGATTCGTATCTACCTCCTGAAATCTGTTTCCTGCAATTCTGCCTTGATTTCAAATCCTCTTTTTTGCCTTCCCTCAATATATTTGTGGACGAGAGTTATCATTTATAACTCTGCAGGTTTGTGAATTGCAGTGCCCTGAAGCTCCATTTTACAACTCGCTTTTTGGGAGCTGGCCGTAAAAGCGCAGGATGGCTTCAGGCCCTGTTCTCGTTCCAGGGGGCAGGCTGAGCCTGTGGTTAATTCTTCTTCCTGATGGGAAAATAGAGTGCCCTGTGCCTGTCCCAACACCAACAGCTAGTCTCTCATTGGTTCCCCATCTTCCCATTCATCCTCAGGACAAATTGCAACCTGTACGGAACAGGAGGTTAAAGGTGCTGATGCTCCAAGTAGGGAGATTGCTAGTAAAGTGGCTGCAATGGCGAACCCGAGCACAAGGAGATGAGAAATGAGGTGCGTTTTAGAAACCTTTCCCCATCACACGGTGTACCATATTCTGGGTTTCTATGCATGTTTTCGATGTAGGAAGATGCCCTTGAACCTGGAGATTTGGGACCCATGGGATGGGTACCACGCAGTATTACTTTAAAGGGTCTGCGTTTACTCACCCAACCTCACCAAACCTCTCAGCCCCAAGAGTGTCCACCCTTATGTCTCATCCAGCTGTGGGTCTAGATATGGTCAATCCAGGTTCCATCACAGCCCCTGAACGAATTGTGTAAGAATTTCTCTCTCTTTCACTGTCTTTGTTTCATGGGGTTTTAAAAGTAATTTATTTTTAGAATGGGGTTTAGCTGCTTTTCACTGCTGTGTTTATGCCGCTTTACACCCACTTCACACACTAACAGAGAGATTTCAATACATAGGTTTTAAGATTATTACTAGTCAGATATATCCTTGTGTGGTGAATAGGGGGTGTTGAGTCCAGTTCCCTGAGCAAGGAGTAGGTCTTGTCTATTACATATTGGGTTTATGGAACGGTATCTCAGCTCATTTGAAACCCTTGTTTTATGTATCACCCCACCTCACCTTTCCTGTTAAGCAGCCATAGTGTGTTTTCTGCATGTGTGACTCTGTTCTGTTTTGTAATTCAGTTCAAGTGTAACGGTTTTTACTTTCCCTGTATAAGTGATATCTTATGAGAAGTGTCCTTTTCTGTGTGACTTATTTCCCTTAGAATCGTCGTACCTAAATCCACTCATCATGCTGCTACTTGCCTTAGGACATTGATTTCATGGCTGAGTGATATTCCATTGTACATAAGGACCACCACTTATTTATCCATTTTTATCTTTCCTGGGATATTTAAGGTGGAATGAAGTGGAGGTCCTTGGCAACAGAGAAGCCCTAAACTTTGGTGTTCCTGTGTCTTGCTGATTTTTAACTTTCCCAATTTATACCCCCATGCATGGAAGTGCCCTATGCTCTCTAAGCTGTGTTTTTTAGATGTTTCAGGACTCACTGTACCCTTCTCCAGAGTGGCTGTTGGCAATTTACATCCCGCCCATCAGCGTAGCAAGGCTCCCATTTCTCCATGGCCTGTCCTGCATTTCTGGTTTTGACCCTTTTTTCAGCATGGCCCATTTGACCGATGGGAAGCGAGACTTCTTTGTAGCGCTGATTTGCCTTTCCAGGTTGCTTGGTTGGCCAAAAAGGGCGTATGCGTTTTTTCCTGAATATATTCAGGAAAAAACGCATACGCCCTTTTTGGCCAAGGGCATCATTATCAATGTTTTGCCGCTTTTCATGTGCTTTAAAGGCGATTCGTATCTACCTCCTGAAATCTGTTTCCTGCAATTCTGCCTTGATTTCAAATCCTCTTTTTTGCCTTCCCTCAATATATTTGTGGACGAGAGTTATCATTTATAACTCTGCAGGTTTGTGAATTGCAGTGCCCTGAAGCTCCATTTTACAACTCGCTTTTTGGGAGCTGGCCGTAAAAGCGCAGGATGGCTTCAGGCCCTGTTCTCGTTCCAGGGGGCAGGCTGAGCCTGTGGTTAATTCTTCTTCCTGATGGGAAAATAGAGTGCCCTGTGCCTGTCCCAACACCAACAGCTAGTCTCTCATTGGTTCCCCATCTTCCCATTCATCCTCAGGACAAATTGCAACCTGTACGGAACAGGAGGTTAAAGGTGCTGATGCTCCAAGTAGGGAGATTGCTAGTAAAGTGGCTGCAATGGCGAACCCGAGCACAAGGAGATGAGAAATGAGGTGCGTTTTAGAAACCTTTCCCCATCACACGGTGTACCATATTCTGGGTTTCTATGCATGTTTTCGATGTAGGAAGATGCCCTTGAACCTGGAGATTTGGGACCCATGGGATGGGTACCACGCAGTATTACTTTAAAGGGTCTGCGTTTACTCACCCAACCTCACCAAACCTCTCAGCCCCAAGAGTGTCCACCCTTATGTCTCATCCAGCTGTGGGTCTAGATATGGTCAATCCAGGTTCCATCACAGCCCCTGAACGAATTGTGTAAGAATTTCTCTCTCTTTCACTGTCTTTGTTTCATGGGGTTTTAAAAGTAATTTATTTTTAGAATGGGGTTTAGCTGCTTTTCACTGCTGTGTTTATGCCGCTTTACACCCACTTCACACACTAACAGAGAGATTTCAATACATAGGTTTTAAGATTATTACTAGTCAGATATATCCTTGTGTGGTGAATAGGGGGTGTTGAGTCCAGTTCCCTGAGCAAGGAGTAGGTCTTGTCTATTACATATTGGGTTTATGGAACGGTATCTCAGCTCATTTGAAACCCTTGTTTTATGTATCACCCCACCTCACCTTTCCTGTTAAGCAGCCATAGTGTGTTTTCTGCATGTGTGACTCTGTTCTGTTTTGTAATTCAGTTCAAGTGTAACGGTGTTTACTTTCCCTGTATAAGTGATATCTTATGAGAAGT
Organism: Balaenoptera physalus; assembly: GCF_965194825.1. Classification (NCBI taxonomy): domain Eukaryota; kingdom Metazoa; phylum Chordata; class Mammalia; order Artiodactyla; family Balaenopteridae; genus Balaenoptera; species Balaenoptera physalus. Next base: position 116,689 of record NW_028125242.1, read on the forward strand.
GTCCTTTTCTGTGTGACTTATTTCCCTTAGAATCGTCGTACCTAAATCCACTCATCATGCTGCTACTTGCCTTAGGACATTGATTTCATGGCTGAGTGATATTCCATTGTACATAAGGACCACCACTTATTTATCCATTTTTATCTTTCCTGGGATATTTAAGGTGGAATGAAGTGGAGGTCCTTGGCAACAGAGAAGCCCTAAACTTTGGTGTTCCTGTGTCTTGCTGATTTTTAACTTTCCCAATTTATACCCCCATGCATGGAAGTGCCCTATGCTCTCTAAGCTGTGTTTTTTAGATGTTTCAGGACTCACTGTACCCTTCTCCAGAGTGGCTGTTGGCAATTTACATCCCGCCCATCAGCGTAGCAAGGCTCCCATTTCTCCATGGCCTGTCCTGCATTTCTGGTTTTGACCCTTTTTTCAGCATGGCCCATTTGACCGATGGGAAGCGAGACTTCTTTGTAGCGCTGATTTGCCTTTCCAGGTTGCTTGGTTGGCCAAAAAGGGCGTATGCGTTTTTTCCTGAATATATTCAGGAAAAAACGCATACGCCCTTTTTGGCCAAGGGCATCATTATCAATGTTTTGCCGCTTTTCATGTGCTTTAAAGGCGATTCGTATCTACCTCCTGAAATCTGTTTCCTGCAATTCTGCCTTGATTTCAAATCCTCTTTTTTGCCTTCCCTCAATATATTTGTGGACGAGAGTTATCATTTATAACTCTGCAGGTTTGTGAATTGCAGTGCCCTGAAGCTCCATTTTACAACTCGCTTTTTGGGAGCTGGCCGTAAAAGCGCAGGATGGCTTCAGGCCCTGTTCTCGTTCCAGGGGGCAGGCTGAGCCTGTGGTTAATTCTTCTTCCTGATGGGAAAATAGAGTGCCCTGTGCCTGTCCCAACACCAACAGCTAGTCTCTCATTGGTTCCCCATCTTCCCATTCATCCTCAGGACAAATTGCAACCTGTACGGAACAGGAGGTTAAAGGTGCTGATGCTCCAAGTAGGGAGATTGCTAGTAAAGTGGCTGCAATGGCGAACCCGAGCACAAGGAGATGAGAAATGAGGTGCGTTTTAGAAACCTTTCCCCATCACACGGTGTACCATATTCTGGGTTTCTATGCATGTTTTCGATGTAGGAAGATGCCCTTGAACCTGGAGATTTGGGACCCATGGGATGGGTACCACGCAGTATTACTTTAAAGGGTCTGCGTTTACTCACCCAACCTCACCAAACCTCTCAGCCCCAAGAGTGTCCACCCTTATGTCTCATCCAGCTGTGGGTCTAGATATGGTCAATCCAGGTTCCATCACAGCCCCTGAACGAATTGTGTAAGAATTTCTCTCTCTTTCACTGTCTTTGTTTCATGGGGTTTTAAAAGTAATTTATTTTTAGAATGGGGTTTAGCTGCTTTTCACTGCTGTGTTTATGCCGCTTTACACCCACTTCACACACTAACAGAGAGATTTCAATACATAGGTTTTAAGATTATTACTAGTCAGATATATCCTTGTGTGGTGAATAGGGGGTGTTGAGTCCAGTTCCCTGAGCAAGGAGTAGGTCTTGTCTATTACATATTGGGTTTATGGAACGGTATCTCAGCTCATTTGAAACCCTTGTTTTATGTATCACCCCACCTCACCTTTCCTGTTAAGCAGCCATAGTGTGTTTTCTGCATGTGTGACTCTGTTCTGTTTTGTAATTCAGTTCAAGTGTAACGGTGTTTACTTTCCCTGTATAAGTGATATCTTATGAGAAGTGTCCTTTTCTGTGTGACTTATTTCCCTTAGAATCGTCGTACCTAAATCCACTCATCATGCTGCTACTTGCCTTAGGACATTGATTTCATGGCTGAGTGATATTCCATTGTACATAAGGACCACCACTTATTTATCCATTTTTATCTTTCCTGGGATATTTAAGGTGGAATGAAGTGGAGGTCCTTGGCAACAGAGAAGCCCTAAACTTTGGTGTTCCTGTGTCTTGCTGATTTTTAACTTTCCCAATTTATACCCCCATGCATGGAAGTGCCCTATGCTCTCTAAGCTGTGTTTTTTAGATGTTTCAGGACTCACTGTACCCTTCTCCAGAGTGGCTGTTGGCAATTTACATCCCGCCCATCAGCGTAGCAAGGCTCCCATTTCTCCATGGCCTGTCCTGCATTTCTGGTTTTGACCCTTTTTTCAGCATGGCCCATTTGACCGATGGGAAGCGAGACTTCTTTGTAGCGCTGATTTGCCTTTCCAGGTTGCTTGGTTGGCCAAAAAGGGCGTATGCGTTTTTTCCTGAATATATTCAGGAAAAAACGCATACGCCCTTTTTGGCCAAGGGCATCATTGTCGAGGTTTTGCCGCTTTTCCTGTGCTTTAAAGGCGATTCGAATCTCCCTCCTGAAATCTGTTTCCTGCAATTCTGCCTTGATTTCAAATCCTCTTTTTTGCCTTCCCTCAATATATTTGTGGACGAGAGTTATCATTTATAACTCTGCAGGTTTGTGAATTGCAGTGCCCTGAAGCTCCATTTTACAACTCGCTTTTTGGGAGCTGGCCGTAAAAGCGCAGGATGGCTTCAGGCCCTGTTCTCGTTCCAGGGGGCAGGCTGAGCCTGTGGTTAATTCTTCTTCCTGATGGGAAAATAGAGTGCCCTGTGCCTGTCCCAACACCAACAGCTAGTCTCTCATTGGTTCCCCATCTTCCCATTCATCCTCAGGACAAATTGCAACCTGTACGGAACAGGAGGTTAAAGGTGCTGATGCTCCAAGTAGGGAGATTGCTAGTAAAGTGGCTGCAATGGCGAACCCGAGCACAAGGAGATGAGAAATGAGGTGCGTTTTAGAAACCTTTCCCCATCACACGGTGTACCATATTCTGGGTTTCTATGCATGTTTTCGATGTAGGAAGATGCCCTTGAACCTGGAGATTTGGGACCCATGGGATGGGTACCACGCAGTATTACTTTAAAGGGTCTGCGTTTACTCACCCAACCTCACCAAACCTCTCAGCCCCAAGAGTGTCCACCCTTATGTCTCATCCAGCTGTGGGTCTAGATATGGTCAATCCAGGTTCCATCACAGCCCCTGAACGAATTGTGTAAGAATTTCTCTCTCTTTCACTGTCTTTGTTTCATGGGGTTTTAAAAGTAATTTATTTTTAGAATGGGGTTTAGCTGCTTTTCACTGCTGTGTTTATGCCGCTTTACACCCACTTCACACACTAACAGAGAGATTTCAATACATAGGTTTTAAGATTATTACTAGTCAGATATATCCTTGTGTGGTGAATAGGGGGTGTTGAGTCCAGTTCCCTGAGCAAGGAGTAGGTCTTGTCTATTACATATTGGGTTTATGGAACGGTATCTCAGCTCATTTGAAACCCTTGTTTTATGTATCACCCCACCTCACCTTTCCTGTTAAGCAGCCATAGTGTGTTTTCTGCATGTGTGACTCTGTTCTGTTTTGTAATTCAGTTCAAGTGTAACGGTGTTTACTTTCCCTGTATAAGTGATATCTTATGAGAAGTGTCCTTTTCTGTGTGACTTATTTCCCTTAGAATCGTCGTACCTAAATCCACTCATCATGCTGCTACTTGCCTTAGGACATTGATTTCATGGCTGAGTGATATTCCATTGTACATAAGGACCACCACTTATTTATCCATTTTTATCTTTCCTGGGATATTTAAGGTGGAATGAAGTGGAGGTCCTTGGCAACAGAGAAGCCCTAAACTTTGGTGTTCCTGTGTCTTGCTGATTTTTAACTTTCCCAATTTATACCCCCATGCATGGAAGTGCCCTATGCTCTCTAAGCTGTGTTTTTTAGATGTTTCAGGACTCACTGTACCCTTCTCCAGAGTGGCTGTTGGCAATTTACATCCCGCCCATCAGCGTAGCAAGGCTCCCATTTCTCCATGGCCTGTCCTGCATTTCTGGTTTTGACCCTTTTTTCAGCATGGCCCATTTGACCGATGGGAAGCGAGACTTCTTTGTAGCGCTGATTTGCCTTTCCAGGTTGCTTGGTTGGCCAAAAAGGGCGTATGCGTTTTTTCCTGAATATATTCAGGAAAAAACGCATACGCCCTTTTTGGCCAAGGGCATCATTGTCGAGGTTTTGCCGCTTTTCCTGTGCTTTAAAGGCGATTCGAATCTCCCTCCTGAAATCTGTTTCCTGCAATTCTGCCTTGATTTCAAATCCTCTTTTTTGCCTTCCCTCAATATATTTGTGGACGAGAGTTATCATTTATAACTCTGCAGGTTTGTGAATTGCAGTGCCCTGAAGCTCCATTTTACAACTCGCTTTTTGGGAGCTGGCCGTAAAAGCGCAGGATGGCTTCAGGCCCTGTTCTCGTTCCAGGGGGCAGGCTGAGCCTGTGGTTAATTCTTCTTCCTGATGGGAAAATAGAGTGCCCTGTGCCTGTCCCAACACCAACAGCTAGTCTCTCATTGGTTCCCCATCTTCCCATTCATCCTCAGGACAAATTGCAACCTGTACGGAACAGGAGGTTAAAGGTGCTGATGCTCCAAGTAGGGAGATTGCTAGTAAAGTGGCTGCAATGGCGAACCCGAGCACAAGGAGATGAGAAATGAGGTGCGTTTTAGAAACCTTTCCCCATCACACGGTGTACCATATTCTGGGTTTCTATGCATGTTTTCGATGTAGGAAGATGCCCTTGAACCTGGAGATTTGGGACCCATGGGATGGGTACCACGCAGTATTACTTTAAAGGGTCTGCGTTTACTCACCCAACCTCACCAAACCTCTCAGCCCCAAGAGTGTCCACCCTTATGTCTCATCCAGCTGTGGGTCTAGATATGGTCAATCCAGGTTCCATCACAGCCCCTGAACGAATTGTGTAAGAATTTCTCTCTCTTTCACTGTCTTTGTTTCATGGGGTTTTAAAAGTAATTTATTTTTAGAATGGGGTTTAGCTGCTTTTCACTGCTGTGTTTATGCCGCTTTACACCCACTTCACACACTAACAGAGAGATTTCAATACATAGGTTTTAAGATTATTACTAGTCAGATATATCCTTGTGTGGTGAATAGGGGGTGTTGAGTCCAGTTCCCTGAGCAAGGAGTAGGTCTTGTCTATTACATATTGGGTTTATGGAACGGTATCTCAGCTCATTTGAAACCCTTGTTTTATGTATCACCCCACCTCACCTTTCCTGTTAAGCAGCCATAGTGTGTTTTCTGCATGTGTGACTCTGTTCTGTTTTGTAATTCAGTTCAAGTGTAACGGTGTTTACTTTCCCTGTATAAGTGATATCTTATGAGAAGTGTCCTTTTCTGTGTGACTTATTTCCCTTAGAATCGTCGTACCTAAATCCACTCATCATGCTGCTACTTGCCTTAGGACATTGATTTCATGGCTGAGTGATATTCCATTGTACATAAGGACCACCACTTATTTATCCATTTTTATCTTTCCTGGGATATTTAAGGTGGAATGAAGTGGAGGTCCTTGGCAACAGAGAAGCCCTAAACTTTGGTGTTCCTGTGTCTTGCTGATTTTTAACTTTCCCAATTTATACCCCCATGCATGGAAGTGCCCTATGCTCTCTAAGCTGTGTTTTTTAGATGTTTCAGGACTCACTGTACCCTTCTCCAGAGTGGCTGTTGGCAATTTACATCCCGCCCATCAGCGTAGCAAGGCTCCCATTTCTCCATGGCCTGTCCTGCATTTCTGGTTTTGACCCTTTTTTCAGCATGGCCCATTTGACCGATGGGAAGCGAGACTTCTTTGTAGCGCTGATTTGCCTTTCCAGGTTGCTTGGTTGGCCAAAAAGGGCGTATGCGTTTTTTCCTGAATATATTCAGGAAAAAACGCATACGCCCTTTTTGGCCAAGGGCATCATTGTCGAGGTTTTGCCGCTTTTCCTGTGCTTTAAAGGCGATTCGAATCTCCCTCCTGAAATCTGTTTCCTGCAATTCTGCCTTGATTTCAAATCCTCTTTTTTGCCTTCCCTCAATATATTTGTGGACGAGAGTTATCATTTATAACTCTGCAGGTTTGTGAATTGCAGTGCCCTGAAGCTCCATTTTACAACTCGCTTTTTGGGAGCTGGCCGTAAAAGCGCAGGATGGCTTCAGGCCCTGTTCTCGTTCCAGGGGGCAGGCTGAGCCTGTGGTTAATTCTTCTTCCTGATGGGAAAATAGAGTGCCCTGTGCCTGTCCCAACACCAACAGCTAGTCTCTCATTGGTTCCCCATCTTCCCATTCATCCTCAGGACAAATTGCAACCTGTACGGAACAGGAGGTTAAAGGTGCTGATGCTCCAAGTAGGGAGATTGCTAGTAAAGTGGCTGCAATGGCGAACCCGAGCACAAGGAGATGAGAAATGAGGTGCGTTTTAGAAACCTTTCCCCATCACACGGTGTACCATATTCTGGGTTTCTATGCATGTTTTCGATGTAGGAAGATGCCCTTGAACCTGGAGATTTGGGACCCATGGGATGGGTACCACGCAGTATTACTTTAAAGGGTCTGCGTTTACTCACCCAACCTCACCAAACCTCTCAGCCCCAAGAGTGTCCACCCTTATGTCTCATCCAGCTGTGGGTCTAGATATGGTCAATCCAGGTTCCATCACAGCCCCTGAACGAATTGTGTAAGAATTTCTCTCTCTTTCACTGTCTTTGTTTCATGGGGTTTTAAAAGTAATTTATTTTTAGAATGGGGTTTAGCTGCTTTTCACTGCTGTGTTTATGCCGCTTTACACCCACTTCACACACTAACAGAGAGATTTCAATACATAGGTTTTAAGATTATTACTAGTCAGATATATCCTTGTGTGGTGAATAGGGGGTGTTGAGTCCAGTTCCCTGAGCAAGGAGTAGGTCTTGTCTATTACATATTGGGTTTATGGAACGGTATCTCAGCTCATTTGAAACCCTTGTTTTATGTATCACCCCACCTCACCTTTCCTGTTAAGCAGCCATAGTGTGTTTTCTGCATGTGTGACTCTGTTCTGTTTTGTAATTCAGTTCAAGTGTAACGGTGTTTACTTTCCCTGTATAAGTGATATCTTATGAGAAGTGTCCTTTTCTGTGTGACTTATTTCCCTTAGAATCGTCGTACCTAAATCCACTCATCATGCTGCTACTTGCCTTAGGACATTGATTTCATGGCTGAGTGATATTCCATTGTACATAAGGACCACCACTTATTTATCCATTTTTATCTTTCCTGGGATATTTAAGGTGGAATGAAGTGGAGGTCCTTGGCAACAGAGAAGCCCTAAACTTTGGTGTTCCTGTGTCTTGCTGATTTTTAACTTTCCCAATTTATACCCCCATGCATGGAAGTGCCCTATGCTCTCTAAGCTGTGTTTTTTAGATGTTTCAGGACTCACTGTACCCTTCTCCAGAGTGGCTGTTGGCAATTTACATCCCGCCCATCAGCGTAGCAAGGCTCCCATTTCTCCATGGCCTGTCCTGCATTTCTGGTTTTGACCCTTTTTTCAGCATGGCCCATTTGACCGATGGGAAGCGAGACTTCTTTGTAGCGCTGATTTGCCTTTCCAGGTTGCTTGGTTGGCCAAAAAGGGCGTATGCGTTTTTTCCTGAATATATTCAGGAAAAAACGCATACGCCCTTTTTGGCCAAGGGCATCATTGTCGAGGTTTTGCCGCTTTTCCTGTGCTTTAAAGGCGATTCGAATCTCCCTCCTGAAATCTGTTTCCTGCAATTCTGCCTTGATTTCAAATCCTCTTTTTTGCCTTCCCTCAATATATTTGTGGACGAGAGTTATCATTTATAACTCTGCAGGTTTGTGAATTGCAGTGCCCTGAAGCTCCATTTTACCACTCGCTTTTTGGGAGCTGGCCGTAAAAGCGCAGGATGGCTTCAGGCCCTGTTCTCGTTCCAGGGGGCAGGCTGAGCCTGTGGTTAATTCTTCTTCCTGATGGGAAAATAGAGTGCCCTGTGCCTGTCCCAACACCAACAGCTAGTCTCTCATTGGTTCCCCATCTTCCCATTCATCCTCAGGACAAATTGCAACCTGTACGGAACAGGAGGTTAAAGGTGCTGATGCTCCAAGTAGGGAGATTGCTAGTAAAGTGGCTGCAATGGCGAACCCGAGCACAAGGAGATGAGAAATGAGGTGCGTTTTAGAAACCTTTCCCCATCACACGGTGTACCATATTCTGGGTTTCTATGCATGTTTTCGATGTAGGAAGATGCCCTTGAACCTGGAGATTTGGGACCCATGGGATGGGTACCACGCAGTATTACTTTAAAGGGTCTGCGTTTACTCACCCAACCTCACCAAACCTCTCAGCCCCAAGAGTGTCCACCCTTATGTCTCATCCAGCTGTGGGTCTAGATATGGTCAATCCAGGTTCCATCACAGCCCCTGAACGAATTGTGTAAGAATTTCTCTCTCTTTCACTGTCTTTGTTTCATGGGGTTTTAAAAGTAATTTATTTTTAGAATGGGGTTTAGCTGCTTTTCACTGCTGTGTTTATGCCGCTTTACACCCACTTCACACACTAACAGAGAGATTTCAATACATAGGTTTTAAGATTATTACTAGTCAGATATATCCTTGTGTGGTGAATAGGGGGTGTTGAGTCCAGTTCCCTGAGCAAGGAGTAGGTCTTGTCTATTACATATTGGGTTTATGGAACGGTATCTCAGCTCATTTGAAACCCTTGTTTTATGTATCACCCCACCTCACCTTTCCTGTTAAGCAGCCATAGTGTGTTTTCTGCATGTGTGACTCTGTTCTGTTTTGTAATTCAGTTCAAGTGTAACGGTTTTTACTTTCCCTGTATAAGTGATATCTTATGAGAAGTGTCCTTTTCTGTGTGACTTATTTCCCTTAGAATCGTCGTACCTAAATCCACTCATCATGCTGCTACTTGCCTTAGGACATTGATTTCATGGCTGAGTGATATTCCATTGTACATAAGGACCACCACTTATTTATCCATTTTTATCTTTCCTGGGATATTTAAGGTGGAATGAAGTGGAGGTCCTTGGCAACAGAGAAGCCCTAAACTTTGGTGTTCCTGTGTCTTGCTGATTTTTAACTTTCCCAATTTATACCCCCATGCATGGAAGTGCCCTATGCTCTCTAAGCTGTGTTTTTTAGATGTTTCAGGACTCACTGTACCCTTCTCCAGAGTGGCTGTTGGCAATTTACATCCCGCCCATCAGCGTAGCAAGGCTCCCATTTCTCCATGGCCTGTCCTGCATTTCTGGTTTTGACCCTTTTTTCAGCATGGCCCATTTGACCGATGGGAAGCGAGACTTCTTTGTAGCGCTGATTTGCCTTTCCAGGTTGCTTGGTTGGCCAAAAAGGGCGTATGCGTTTTTTCCTGAATATATTCAGGAAAAAACGCATACGCCCTTTTTGGCCAAGGGCATCATTGTCGAGGTTTTGCCGCTTTTCCTGTGCTTTAAAGGCGATTCGAATCTCCCTCCTGAAATCTGTTTTCTGCAATTCTGCCTTGATTTCAAATCCTCTTTTTTGCCTTCCCTCAATATATTTGTGGACGAGAGTTATCATTTATAACTCTGCAGGTTTGTGAATTGCAGTGCCCTGAAGCTCCATTTTACCACTCGCTTTTTGGGAGCTGGCCGTAAAAGCGCAGGATGGCTTCAGGCCCTGTTCTCGTTCCAGGGGGCAGGCTGAGCCTGTGGTTAATTCTTCTTCCTGATGGGAAAATAGAGTGCCCTGTGCCTGTCCCAACACCAACAGCTAGTCTCTCATTGGTTCCCCATCTTCCCATTCATCCTCAGGACAAATTGCAACCTGTACGGAACAGGAGGTTAAAGGTGCTGATGCTCCAAGTAGGGAGATTGCTAGTAAAGTGGCTGCAATGGCGAACCCGAGCACAAGGAGATGAGAAATGAGGTGCGTTTTAGAAACCTTTCCCCATCACACGGTGTACCATATTCTGGGTTTCTATGCATGTTTTCGATGTAGGAAGATGCCCTTGAACCTGGAGATTTGGGACCCATGGGATGGGTACCACGCAGTATTACTTTAAAGGGTCTGCGTTTACTCACCCAACCTCACCAAACCTCTCAGCCCCAAGAGTGTCCACCCTTATGTCTCATCCAGCTGTGGGTCTAGATATGGTCAATCCAGGTTCCATCACAGCCCCTGAACGAATTGTGTAAGAATTTCTCTCTCTTTCACTGTCTTTGTTTCATGGGGTTTTAAAAGTAATTTATTTTTAGAATGGGGTTTAGCTGCTTTTCACTGCTGTGTTTATGCCGCTTTACACCCACTTCACACACTAACAGAGAGATTTCAATACATAGGTTTTAAGATTATTACTAGTCAGATATATCCTTGTGTGGTGAATAGGGGGTGTTGAGTCCAGTTCCCTGAGCAAGGAGTAGGTCTTGTCTATTACATATTGGGTTTATGGAACGGTATCTCAGCTCATTTGAAACCCTTGTTTTATGTATCACCCCACCTCACCTTTCCTGTTAAGCAGCCATAGTGTGTTTTCTGCATGTGTGACTCTGTTCTGTTTTGTAATTCAGTTCAAGTGTAACGGTGTTTACTTTCCCTGTATAAGTGATATCTTATGAGAAGTGTCCTTTTCTGTGTGACTTATTTCCCTTAGAATCGTCGTACCTAAATCCACTCATCATGCTGCTACTTGCCTTAGGACATTGATTTCATGGCTGAGTGATATTCCATTGTACATAAGGACCACCACTTATTTATCCATTTTTATCTTTCCTGGGATATTTAAGGTGGAATGAAGTGGAGGTCCTTGGCAACAGAGAAGCCCTAAACTTTGGTGTTCCTGTGTCTTGCTGATTTTTAACTTTCCCAATTTATACCCCCATGCATGGAAGTGCCCTATGCTCTCTAAGCTGTGTTTTTTAGATGTTTCAGGACTCACTGTACCCTTCTCCAGAGTGGCTGTTGGCAATTTACATCCCGCCCATCAGCGTAGCAAGGCTCCCATTTCTCCATGGCCTGTCCTGCATTTCTGGTTTTGACCCTTTTTTCAGCATGGCCCATTTGACCGATGGGAAGCGAGACTTCTTTGTAGCGCTGATTTGCCTTTCCAGGTTGCTTGGTTGGCCAAAAAGGGCCTATGCGTTTTTTCCTGAATATATTCAGGAAAAAACGCATACGCCCTTTTTGGCCAAGGGCATCATTGTCGAGGTTTTGCCGCTTTTCCTGTGCTTTAAAGGCGATTCGAATCTCCCTCCTGAAATCTGTTTTCTGCAATTCTGCCTTGATTTCAAATCCTCTTTTTTGCCTTCCCTCAATATATTTGTGGACGAGAGTTATCATTTATAACTCTGCAGGTTTGTGAATTGCAGTGCCCTGAAGCTCCATTTTACCACTCGCTTTTTGGGAGCTGGCCGTAAAAGCGCAGGATGGCTTCAGGCCCTGTTCTCGTTCCAGGGGGCAGGCTGAGCCTGTGGTTAATTCTTCTTCCTGATGGGAAAATAGAGTGCCCTGTGCCTGTCCCAACACCAACAGCTAGTCTCTCATTGGTTCCCCATCTTCCCATTCATCCTCAGGACAAATTGCAACCTGTACGGAACAGGAGGTTAAAGGTGCTGATGCTCCAAGTAGGGAGATTGCTAGTAAAGTGGCTGCAATGGCGAACCCGAGCACAAGGAGATGAGAAATGAGGTGCGTTTTAGAAACCTTTCCCCATCACACGGTGTACCATATTCTGGGTTTCTATGCATGTTTTCGATGTAGGAAGATGCCCTTGAACCTGGAGATTTGGGACCCATGGGATGGGTACCACGCAGTATTACTTTAAAGGGTCTGCGTTTACTCACCCAACCTCACCAAACCTCTCAGCCCCAAGAGTGTCCACCCTTATGTCTCATCCAGCTGTGGGTCTAGATATGGTCAATCCAGGTTCCATCACAGCCCCTGAACGAATTGTGTAAGAATTTCTCTCTCTTTCACTGTCTTTGTTTCATGGGGTTTTAAAAGTAATTTATTTTTAGAATGGGGTTTAGCTGCTTTTCACTGCTGTGTTTATGCCGCTTTACACCCACTTCACACACTAACAGAGAGATTTCAATACATAGGTTTTAAGATTATTACTAGTCAGATATATCCTTGTGTGGTGAATAGGGGGTGTTGAGTCCAGTTCCCTGAGCAAGGAGTAGGTCTTGTCTATTACATATTGGGTTTATGGAACGGTATCTCAGCTCATTTGAAACCCTTGTTTTATGTATCACCCCACCTCACCTTTCCTGTTAAGCAGCCATAGTGTGTTTTCTGCATGTGTGACTCTGTTCTGTTTTGTAATTCAGTTCAAGTGTAACGGTGTTTACTTTCCCTGTATAAGTGATATCTTATGAGAAGTGTCCTTTTCTGTGTGACTTATTTCCCTTAGAATCGTCGTACCTAAATCCACTCATCATGCTGCTACTTGCCTTAGGACATTGATTTCATGGCTGAGTGATATTCCATTGTACATAAGGACCACCACTTATTTATCCATTTTTATCTTTCCTGGGATATTTAAGGTGGAATGAAGTGGAGGTCCTTGGCAACAGAGAAGCCCTAAACTTTGGTGTTCCTGTGTCTTGCTGATTTTTAACTTTCCCAATTTATACCCCCATGCATGGAAGTGCCCTATGCTCTCTAAGCTGTGTTTTTTAGATGTTTCAGGACTCACTGTACCCTTCTCCAGAGTGGCTGTTGGCAATTTACATCCCGCCCATCAGCGTAGCAAGGCTCCCATTTCTCCATGGCCTGTCCTGCATTTCTGGTTTTGACCCTTTTTTCAGCATGGCCCATTTGACCGATGGGAAGCGAGACTTCTTTGTAGCGCTGATTTGCCTTTCCAGGTTGCTTGGTTGGCCAAAAAGGGCCTATGCGTTTTTTCCTGAATATATTCAGGAAAAAACGCATAGGCCCTTTTTGGCCAAGGGCATCATTGTCGAGGTTTTGCCGCTTTTCCTGTGCTTTAAAGGCGATTCGAATCTCCCTCCTGAAATCTGTTTCCTGCAATTCTGCCTTGATTTCAAATCCTCTTTTTTGCCTTCCCTCAATATATTTGTGGACGAGAGTTATCATTTATAACTCTGCAGGTTTGTGAATTGCAGTGCCCTGAAGCTCCATTTTACAACTCGCTTTTTGGGAGCTGGCCGTAAAAGCGCAGGATGGCTTCAGGCCCTGTTCTCGTTCCAGGGGGCAGGCTGAGCCTGTGGTTAATTCTTCTTCCTGATGGGAAAATAGAGTGCCCTGTGCCTGTCCCAACACCAACAGCTAGTCTCTCATTGGTTCCCCATCTTCCCATTCATCCTCAGGACAAATTGCAACCTGTACGGAACAGGAGGTTAAAGGTGCTGATGCTCCAAGTAGGGAGATTGCTAGTAAAGTGGCTGCAATGGCGAACCCGAGCACAAGGAGATGAGAAATGAGGTGCGTTTTAGAAACCTTTCCCCATCACACGGTGTACCATATTCTGGGTTTCTATGCATGTTTTCGATGTAGGAAGATGCCCTTGAACCTGGAGATTTGGGACCCATGGGATGGGTACCACGCAGTATTACTTTAAAGGGTCTGCGTTTACTCACCCAACCTCACCAAACCTCTCAGCCCCAAGAGTGTCCACCCTTATGTCTCATCCAGCTGTGGGTCTAGATATGGTCAATCCAGGTTCCATCACAGCCCCTGAACGAATTGTGTAAGAATTTCTCTCTCTTTCACTGTCTTTGTTTCATGGGGTTTTAAAAGTAATTTATTTTTAGAATGGGGTTTAGCTGCTTTTCACTGCTGTGTTTATGCCGCTTTACACCCACTTCACACACTAACAGAGAGATTTCAATACATAGGTTTTAAGATTATTACTAGTCAGATATATCCTTGTGTGGTGAATAGGGGGTGTTGAGTCCAGTTCCCTGAGCAAGGAGTAGGTCTTGTCTATTACATATTGGGTTTATGGAACGGTATCTCAGCTCATTTGAAACCCTTGTTTTATGTATCACCCCACCTGACCTTTCCTGTTAAGCAGCCATAGTGTGTTTTCTGCATGTGTGACTCTGTTCTGTTTTGTAATTCAGTTCAAGTGTAACGGTGTTTACTTTCCCTGTATAAGTGATATCTTATGAGAAGTGTCCTTTTCTGTGTGACTTATTTCCCTTAGAATCGTCGTACCTAAATCCACTCATCATGCTGCTACTTGCCTTAGGACATTGATTTCATGGCTGAGTGATATTCCATTGTACATAAGGACCACCACTTATTTATCCATTTTTATCTTTCCTGGGATATTTAAGGTGGAATGAAGTGGAGGTCCTTGGCAACAGAGAAGCCCTAAACTTTGGTGTTCCTGTGTCTTGCTGATTTTTAACTTTCCCAATTTATACCCCCATGCATGGAAGTGCCCTATGCTCTCTAAGCTGTGTTTTTTAGATGTTTCAGGACTCACTGTACCCTTCTCCAGAGTGGCTGTTGGCAATTTACATCCCGCCCATCAGCGTAGCAAGGCTCCCATTTCTCCATGGCCTGTCCTGCATTTCTGGTTTTGACCCTTTTTTCAGCATGGCCCATTTGACCGATGGGAAGCGAGACTTCTTTGTAGCGCTGATTTGCCTTTCCAGGTTGCTTGGTTGGCCAAAAAGGGCGTATGCGTTTTTTCCTGAATATATTCAGGAAAAAACGCATACGCCCTTTTTGGCCAAGGGCATCATTGTCGAGGTTTTGCCGCTTTTCCTGTGCTTTAAAGGCGATTCGAATCTCCCTCCTGAAATCTGTTTCCTGCAATTCTGCCTTGATTTCAAATCCTCTTTTTTGCCTTCCCTCAATATATTTGTGGACGAGAGTTATCATTTATAACTCTGCAGGTTTGTGAATTGCAGTGCCCTGAAGCTCCATTTTACAACTCGCTTTTTGGGAGCTGGCCGTAAAAGCGCAGGATGGCTTCAGGCCCTGTTCTCGTTCCAGGGGGCAGGCTGAGCCTGTGGTTAATTCTTCTTCCTGATGGGAAAATAGAGTGCCCTGTGCCTGTCCCAACACCAACAGCTAGTCTCTCATTGGTTCCCCATCTTCCCATTCATCCTCAGGACAAATTGCAACCTGTACGGAACAGGAGGTTAAAGGTGCTGATGCTCCAAGTAGGGAGATTGCTAGTAAAGTGGCTGCAATGGCGAACCCGAGCACAAGGAGATGAGAAATGAGGTGCGTTTTAGAAACCTTTCCCCATCACACGGTGTACCATATTCTGGGTTTCTATGCATGTTTTCGATGTAGGAAGATGCCCTTGAACCTGGAGATTTGGGACCCATGGGATGGGTACCACGCAGTATTACTTTAAAGGGTCTGCGTTTACTCACCCAACCTCACCAAACCTCTCAGCCCCAAGAGTGTCCACCCTTATGTCTCATCCAGCTGTGGGTCTAGATATGGTCAATCCAGGTTCCATCACAGCCCCTGAACGAATTGTGTAAGAATTTCTCTCTCTTTCACTGTCTTTGTTTCATGGGGTTTTAAAAGTAATTTATTTTTAGAATGGGGTTTAGCTGCTTTTCACTGCTGTGTTTATGCCGCTTTACACCCACTTCACACACTAACAGAGAGATTTCAATACATAGGTTTTAAGATTATTACTAGTCAGATATATCCTTGTGTGGTGAATAGGGGGTGTTGAGTCCAGTTCCCTGAGCAAGGAGTAGGTCTTGTCTATTACATATTGGGTTTATGGAACGGTATCTCAGCTCATTTGAAACCCTTGTTTTATGTATCACCCCACCTCACCTTTCCTGTTAAGCAGCCATAGTGTGTTTTCTGCATGTGTGACTCTGTTCTGTTTTGTAATTCAGTTCAAGTGTAACGGTGTTTACTTTCCCTGTATAAGTGATATCTTATGAGAAGTGTCCTTTTCTGTGTGACTTATTTCCCTTAGAATCGTGTACCTAAATCCACTCATCATGCTGCTACTTGCCTTAGGACATTGATTTCATGGCTGAGTGATATTCCATTGTACATAAGGACCACCACTTATTTATCCATTTTTATCTTTCCTGGGATATTTAAGGTGGAATGAAGTGGAGGTCCTTGGCAACAGAGAAGCCCTAAACTTTGGTGTTCCTGTGTCTTGCTGATTTTTAACTTTCCCAATTTATACCCCCATGCATGGAAGTGCCCTATGCTCTCTAAGCTGTGTTTTTTAGATGTTTCAGGACTCACTGTACCCTTCTCCAGAGTGGCTGTTGGCAATTTACATCCCGCCCATCAGCGTAGCAAGGCTCCCATTTCTCCATGGCCTGTCCTGCATTTCTGGTTTTGACCCTTTTTTCAGCATGGCCCATTTGACCGATGGGAAGCGAGACTTCTTTGTAGCGCTGATTTGCCTTTCCAGGTTGCTTGGTTGGCCAAAAAGGGCGTATGCGTTTTTTCCTGAATATATTCAGGAAAAAACGCATAGGCCCTTTTTGGCCAAGGGCATCATTATCAATGTTTTGCCGCTTTTCCTGTGCTTTAAAGGCGATTCGTATCTACCTCCTGAAATCTGTTTCCTGCAATTCTGCCTTGATTTCAAATCCTCTTTTTTGCCTTCCCTCAATATATTTGTGGACGAGAGTTATCATTTATAACTCTGCAGGTTTGTGAATTGCAGTGCCCTGAAGCTCCATTTTACAACTCGCTTTTTGGGAGCTGGCCGTAAAAGCGCAGGATGGCTTCAGGCCCTGTTCTCGTTCCAGGGGGCAGGCTGAGCCTGTGGTTAATTCTTCTTCCTGATGGGAAAATAGAGTGCCCTGTGCCTGTCCCAACACCAACAGCTAGTCTCTCATTGGTTCCCCATCTTCCCATTCATCCTCAGGACAAATTGCAACCTGTACGGAACAGGAGGTTAAAGGTGCTGATGCTCCAAGTAGGGAGATTGCTAGTAAAGTGGCTGCAATGGCGAACCCGAGCACAAGGAGATGAGAAATGAGGTGCGTTTTAGAAACCTTTCCCCATCACACGGTGTACCATATTCTGGGTTTCTATGCATGTTTTCGATGTAGGAAGATGCCCTTGAACCTGGAGATTTGGGACCCATGGGATGGGTACCACGCAGTATTACTTTAAAGGGTCTGCGTTTACTCACCCAACCTCACCAAACCTCTCAGCCCCAAGAGTGTCCACCCTTATGTCTCATCCAGCTGTGGGTCTAGATATGGTCAATCCAGGTTCCATCACAGCCCCTGAACGAATTGTGTAAGAATTTCTCTCTCTTTCACTGTCTTTGTTTCATGGGGTTTTAAAAGTAATTTATTTTTAGAATGGGGTTTAGCTGCTTTTCACTGCTGTGTTTATGCCGCTTTACACCCACTTCACACACTAACAGAGAGATTTCAATACATAGGTTTTAAGATTATTACTAGTCAGATATATCCTTGTGTGGTGAATAGGGGGTGTTGAGTCCAGTTCCCTGAGCAAGGAGTAGGTCTTGTCTATTACATATTGGGTTTATGGAACGGTATCTCAGCTCATTTGAAACCCTTGTTTTATGTATCACCCCACCTCACCTTTCCTGTTAAGCAGCCATAGTGTGTTTTCTGCATGTGTGACTCTGTTCTGTTTTGTAATTCAGTTCAAGTGTAACGGTTTTTACTTTCCCTGTATAAGTGATATCTTATGAGAAGTGTCCTTTTCTGTGTGACTTATTTCCCTTAGAATCGTCGTACCTAAATCCACTCATCATGCTGCTACTTGCCTTAGGACATTGATTTCATGGCTGAGTGATATTCCATTGTACATAAGGACCACCACTTATTTATCCATTTTTATCTTTCCTGGGATATTTAAGGTGGAATGAAGTGGAGGTCCTTGGCAACAGAGAAGCCCTAAACTTTGGTGTTCCTGTGTCTTGCTGATTTTTAACTTTCCCAATTTATACCCCCATGCATGGAAGTGCCCTATGCTCTCTAAGCTGTGTTTTTTAGATGTTTCAGGACTCACTGTACCCTTCTCCAGAGTGGCTGTTGGCAATTTACATCCCGCCCATCAGCGTAGCAAGGCTCCCATTTCTCCATGGCCTGTCCTGCATTTCTGGTTTTGACCCTTTTTTCAGCATGGCCCATTTGACCGATGGGAAGCGAGACTTCTTTGTAGCGCTGATTTGCCTTTCCAGGTTGCTTGGTTGGCCAAAAAGGGCGTATGCGTTTTTTCCTGAATATATTCAGGAAAAAACGCATAGGCCCTTTTTGGCCAAGGGCATCATTATCAATGTTTTGCCGCTTTTCATGTGCTTTAAAGGCGATTCGTATCTACCTCCTGAAATCTGTTTCCTGCAATTCTGCCTTGATTTCAAATCCTCTTTTTTGCCTTCCCTCAATATATTTGTGGACGAGAGTTATCATTTATAACTCTGCAGGTTTGTGAATTGCAGTGCCCTGAAGCTCCATTTTACAACTCGCTTTTTGGGAGCTGGCCGTAAAAGCGCAGGATGGCTTCAGGCCCTGTTCTCGTTCCAGGGGGCAGGCTGAGCCTGTGGTTAATTCTTCTTCCTGATGGGAAAATAGAGTGCCCTGTGCCTGTCCCAACACCAACAGCTAGTCTCTCATTGGTTCCCCATCTTCCCATTCATCCTCAGGACAAATTGCAACCTGTACGGAACAGGAGGTTAAAGGTGCTGATGCTCCAAGTAGGGAGATTGCTAGTAAAGTGGCTGCAATGGCGAACCCGAGCACAAGGAGATGAGAAATGAGGTGCGTTTTAGAAACCTTTCCCCATCACACGGTGTACCATATTCTGGGTTTCTATGCATGTTTTCGATGTAGGAAGATGCCCTTGAACCTGGAGATTTGGGACCCATGGGATGGGTACCACGCAGTATTACTTTAAAGGGTCTGCGTTTACTCACCCAACCTCACCAAACCTCTCAGCCCCAAGAGTGTCCACCCTTATGTCTCATCCAGCTGTGGGTCTAGATATGGTCAATCCAGGTTCCATCACAGCCCCTGAACGAATTGTGTAAGAATTTCTCTCTCTTTCACTGTCTTTGTTTCATGGGGTTTTAAAAGTAATTTATTTTTAGAATGGGGTTTAGCTGCTTTTCACTGCTGTGTTTATGCCGCTTTACACCCACTTCACACACTAACAGAGAGATTTCAATACATAGGTTTTAAGATTATTACTAGTCAGATATATCCTTGTGTGGTGAATAGGGGGTGTTGAGTCCAGTTCCCTGAGCAAGGAGTAGGTCTTGTCTATTACATATTGGGTTTATGGAACGGTATCTCAGCTCATTTGAAACCCTTGTTTTATGTATCACCCCACCTCACCTTTCCTGTTAAGCAGCCATAGTGTGTTTTCTGCATGTGTGACTCTGTTCTGTTTTGTAATTCAGTTCAAGTGTAACGGTGTTTACTTTCCCTGTATAAGTGATATCTTATGAGAAGTGTCCTTTTCTGTGTGACTTATTTCCCTTAGAATCGTCGTACCTAAATCCACTCATCATGCTGCTACTTGCCTTAGGACATTGATTTCATGGCTGAGTGATATTCCATTGTACATAAGGACCACCACTTATTTATCCATTTTTATCTTTCCTGGGATATTTAAGGTGGAATGAAGTGGAGGTCCTTGGCAACAGAGAAGCCCTAAACTTTGGTGTTCCTGTGTCTTGCTGATTTTTAACTTTCCCAATTTATACCCCCATGCATGGAAGTGCCCTATGCTCTCTAAGCTGTGTTTTTTAGATGTTTCAGGACTCACTGTACCCTTCTCCAGAGTGGCTGTTGGCAATTTACATCCCGCCCATCAGCGTAGCAAGGCTCCCATTTCTCCATGGCCTGTCCTGCATTTCTGGTTTTGACCCTTTTTTCAGCATGGCCCATTTGACCGATGGGAAGCGAGACTTCTTTGTAGCGCTGATTTGCCTTTCCAGGTTGCTTGGTTGGCCAAAAAGGGCGTATGCGTTTTTTCCTGAATATATTCAGGAAAAAACGCATAGGCCCTTTTTGGCCAAGGGCATCATTATCAATGTTTTGCCGCTTTTCATGTGCTTTAAAGGCGATTCGTATCTACCTCCTGAAATCTGTTTCCTGCAATTCTGCCTTGATTTCAAATCCTCTTTTTTGCCTTCCCTCAATATATTTGTGGACGAGAGTTATCATTTATAACTCTGCAGGTTTGTGAATTGCAGTGCCCTGAAGCTCCATTTTACAACTCGCTTTTTGGGAGCTGGCCGTAAAAGCGCAGGATGGCTTCAGGCCCTGTTCTCGTTCCAGGGGGCAGGCTGAGCCTGTGGTTAATTCTTCTTCCTGATGGGAAAATAGAGTGCCCTGTGCCTGTCCCAACACCAACAGCTAGTCTCTCATTGGTTCCCCATCTTCCCATTCATCCTCAGGACAAATTGCAACCTGTACGGAACAGGAGGTTAAAGGTGCTGATGCTCCAAGTAGGGAGATTGCTAGTAAAGTGGCTGCAATGGCGAACCCGAGCACAAGGAGATGAGAAATGAGGTGCGTTTTAGAAACCTTTCCCCATCACACGGTGTACCATATTCTGGGTTTCTATGCATGTTTTCGATGTAGGAAGATGCCCTTGAACCTGGAGATTTGGGACCCATGGGATGGGTACCACGCAGTATTACTTTAAAGGGTCTGCGTTTACTCACCCAACCTCACCAAACCTCTCAGCCCCAAGAGTGTCCACCCTTATGTCTCATCCAGCTGTGGGTCTAGATATGGTCAATCCAGGTTCCATCACAGCCCCTGAACGAATTGTGTAAGAATTTCTCTCTCTTTCACTGTCTTTGTTTCATGGGGTTTTAAAAGTAATTTATTTTTAGAATGGGGTTTAGCTGCTTTTCACTGCTGTGTTTATGCCGCTTTACACCCACTTCACACACTAACAGAGAGATTTCAATACATAGGTTTTAAGATTATTACTAGTCAGATATATCCTTGTGTGGTGAATAGGGGGTGTTGAGTCCAGTTCCCTGAGCAAGGAGTAGGTCTTGTCTATTACATATTGGGTTTATGGAACGGTATCTCAGCTCATTTGAAACCCTTGTTTTATGTATCACCCCACCTCACCTTTCCTGTTAAGCAGCCATAGTGTGTTTTCTGCATGTGTGACTCTGTTCTGTTTTGTAATTCAGTTCAAGTGTAACGGTTTTTACTTTCCCTGTATAAGTGATATCTTATGAGAAGTGTCCTTTTCTGTGTGACTTATTTCCCTTAGAATCGTGTACCTAAATCCACTCATCATGCTGCTACTTGCCTTAGGACATTGATTTCATGGCTGAGTGATATTCCATTGTACATAAGGACCACCACTTATTTATCCATTTTTATCTTTCCTGGGATATTTAAGGTGGAATGAAGTGGAGGTCCTTGGCAACAGAGAAGCCCTAAACTTTGGTGTTCCTGTGTCTTGCTGATTTTTAACTTTCCCAATTTATACCCCCATGCATGGAAGTGCCCTATGCTCTCTAAGCTGTGTTTTTTAGATGTTTCAGGACTCACTGTACCCTTCTCCAGAGTGGCTGTTGGCAATTTACATCCCGCCCATCAGCGTAGCAAGGCTCCCATTTCTCCATGGCCTGTCCTGCATTTCTGGTTTTGACCCTTTTTTCAGCATGGCCCATTTGACCGATGGGAAGCGAGACTTCTTTGTAGCGCTGATTTGCCTTTCCAGGTTGCTTGGTTGGCCAAAAAGGGCGTATGCGTTTTTTCCTGAATATATTCAGGAAAAAACGCATAGGCCCTTTTTGGCCAAGGGCATCATTATCAATGTTTTGCCGCTTTTCATGTGCTTTAAAGGCGATTCGTATCTACCTCCTGAAATCTGTTTCCTGCAATTCTGCCTTGATTTCAAATCCTCTTTTTTGCCTTCCCTCAATATATTTGTGGACGAGAGTTATCATTTATAACTCTGCAGGTTTGTGAATTGCAGTGCCCTGAAGCTCCATTTTACAACTCGCTTTTTGGGAGCTGGCCGTAAAAGCGCAGGATGGCTTCAGGCCCTGTTCTCGTTCCAGGGGGCAGGCTGAGCCTGTGGTTAATTCTTCTTCCTGATGGGAAAATAGAGTGCCCTGTGCCTGTCCCAACACCAACAGCTAGTCTCTCATTGGTTCCCCATCTTCCCATTCATCCTCAGGACAAATTGCAACCTGTACGGAACAGGAGGTTAAAGGTGCTGATGCTCCAAGTAGGGAGATTGCTAGTAAAGTGGCTGCAATGGCGAACCCGAGCACAAGGAGATGAGAAATGAGGTGCGTTTTAGAAACCTTTCCCCATCACACGGTGTACCATATTCTGGGTTTCTATGCATGTTTTCGATGTAGGAAGATGCCCTTGAACCTGGAGATTTGGGACCCATGGGATGGGTACCACGCAGTATTACTTTAAAGGGTCTGCGTTTACTCACCCAACCTCACCAAACCTCTCAGCCCCAAGAGTGTCCACCCTTATGTCTCATCCAGCTGTGGGTCTAGATATGGTCAATCCAGGTTCCATCACAGCCCCTGAACGAATTGTGTAAGAATTTCTCTCTCTTTCACTGTCTTTGTTTCATGGGGTTTTAAAAGTAATTTATTTTTAGAATGGGGTTTAGCTGCTTTTCACTGCTGTGTTTATGCCGCTTTACACCCACTTCACACACTAACAGAGAGATTTCAATACATAGGTTTTAAGATTATTACTAGTCAGATATATCCTTGTGTGGTGAATAGGGGGTGTTGAGTCCAGTTCCCTGAGCAAGGAGTAGGTCTTGTCTATTACATATTGGGTTTATGGAACGGTATCTCAGCTCATTTGAAACCCTTGTTTTATGTATCACCCCACCTCACCTTTCCTGTTAAGCAGCCATAGTGTGTTTTCTGCATGTGTGACTCTGTTCTGTTTTGTAATTCAGTTCAAGTGTAACGGTTTTTACTTTCCCTGTATAAGTGATATCTTATGAGAAGTGTCCTTTTCTGTGTGACTTATTTCCCTTAGAATCGTCGTACCTAAATCCACTCATCATGCTGCTACTTGCCTTAGGACATTGATTTCATGGCTGAGTGATATTCCATTGTACATAAGGACCACCACTTATTTATCCATTTTTATCTTTCCTGGGATATTTAAGGTGGAATGAAGTGGAGGTCCTTGGCAACAGAGAAGCCCTAAACTTTGGTGTTCCTGTGTCTTGCTGATTTTTAACTTTCCCAATTTATACCCCCATGCATGGAAGTGCCCTATGCTCTCTAAGCTGTGTTTTTTAGATGTTTCAGGACTCACTGTACCCTTCTCCAGAGTGGCTGTTGGCAATTTACATCCCGCCCATCAGCGTAGCAAGGCTCCCATTTCTCCATGGCCTGTCCTGCATTTCTGGTTTTGACCCTTTTTTCAGCATGGCCCATTTGACCGATGGGAAGCGAGACTTCTTTGTAGCGCTGATTTGCCTTTCCAGGTTGCTTGGTTGGCCAAAAAGGGCGTATGCGTTTTTTCCTGAATATATTCAGGAAAAAACGCATAGGCCCTTTTTGGCCAAGGGCATCATTATCAATGTTTTGCCGCTTTTCATGTGCTTTAAAGGCGATTCGTATCTACCTCCTGAAATCTGTTTCCTGCAATTCTGCCTTGATTTCAAATCCTCTTTTTTGCCTTCCCTCAATATATTTGTGGACGAGAGTTATCATTTATAACTCTGCAGGTTTGTGAATTGCAGTGCCCTGAAGCTCCATTTTACAACTCGCTTTTTGGGAGCTGGCCGTAAAAGCGCAGGATGGCTTCAGGCCCTGTTCTCGTTCCAGGGGGCAGGCTGAGCCTGTGGTTAATTCTTCTTCCTGATGGGAAAATAGAGTGCCCTGTGCCTGTCCCAACACCAACAGCTAGTCTCTCATTGGTTCCCCATCTTCCCATTCATCCTCAGGACAAATTGCAACCTGTACGGAACAGGAGGTTAAAGGTGCTGATGCTCCAAGTAGGGAGATTGCTAGTAAAGTGGCTGCAATGGCGAACCCGAGCACAAGGAGATGAGAAATGAGGTGCGTTTTAGAAACCTTTCCCCATCACACGGTGTACCATATTCTGGGTTTCTATGCATGTTTTCGATGTAGGAAGATGCCCTTGAACCTGGAGATTTGGGACCCATGGGATGGGTACCACGCAGTATTACTTTAAAGGGTCTGCGTTTACTCACCCAACCTCACCAAACCTCTCAGCCCCAAGAGTGTCCACCCTTATGTCTCATCCAGCTGTGGGTCTAGATATGGTCAATCCAGGTTCCATCACAGCCCCTGAACGAATTGTGTAAGAATTTCTCTCTCTTTCACTGTCTTTGTTTCATGGGGTTTTAAAAGTAATTTATTTTTAGAATGGGGTTTAGCTGCTTTTCACTGCTGTGTTTATGCCGCTTTACACCCACTTCACACACTAACAGAGAGATTTCAATACATAGGTTTTAAGATTATTACTAGTCAGATATATCCTTGTGTGGTGAATAGGGGGTGTTGAGTCCAGTTCCCTGAGCAAGGAGTAGGTCTTGTCTATTACATATTGGGTTTATGGAACGGTATCTCAGCTCATTTGAAACCCTTGTTTTATGTATCACCCCACCTCACCTTTCCTGTTAAGCAGCCATAGTGTGTTTTCTGCATGTGTGACTCTGTTCTGTTTTGTAATTCAGTTCAAGTGTAACGGTGTTTACTTTCCCTGTATAAGTGATATCTTATGAGAAGTGTCCTTTTCTGTGTGACTTATTTCCCTTAGAATCGTCGTACCTAAATCCACTCATCATGCTGCTACTTGCCTTAGGACATTGATTTCATGGCTGAGTGATATTCCATTGTACATAAGGACCACCACTTATTTATCCATTTTTATCTTTCCTGGGATATTTAAGGTGGAATGAAGTGGAGGTCCTTGGCAACAGAGAAGCCCTAAACTTTGGTGTTCCTGTGTCTTGCTGATTTTTAACTTTCCCAATTTATACCCCCATGCATGGAAGTGCCCTATGCTCTCTAAGCTGTGTTTTTTAGATGTTTCAGGACTCACTGTACCCTTCTCCAGAGTGGCTGTTGGCAATTTACATCCCGCCCATCAGCGTAGCAAGGCTCCCATTTCTCCATGGCCTGTCCTGCATTTCTGGTTTTGACCCTTTTTTCAGCATGGCCCATTTGACCGATGGGAAGCGAGACTTCTTTGTAGCGCTGATTTGCCTTTCCAGGTTGCTTGGTTGGCCAAAAAGGGCGTATGCGTTTTTTCCTGAATATATTCAGGAAAAAACGCATAGGCCCTTTTTGGCCAAGGGCATCATTATCAATGTTTTGCCGCTTTTCATGTGCTTTAAAGGCGATTCGTATCTACCTCCTGAAATCTGTTTCCTGCAATTCTGCCTTGATTTCAAATCCTCTTTTTTGCCTTCCCTCAATATATTTGTGGACGAGAGTTATCATTTATAACTCTGCAGGTTTGTGAATTGCAGTGCCCTGAAGCTCCATTTTACAACTCGCTTTTTGGGAGCTGGCCGTAAAAGCGCAGGATGGCTTCAGGCCCTGTTCTCGTTCCAGGGGGCAGGCTGAGCCTGTGGTTAATTCTTCTTCCTGATGGGAAAATAGAGTGCCCTGTGCCTGTCCCAACACCAACAGCTAGTCTCTCATTGGTTCCCCATCTTCCCATTCATCCTCAGGACAAATTGCAACCTGTACGGAACAGGAGGTTAAAGGTGCTGATGCTCCAAGTAGGGAGATTGCTAGTAAAGTGGCTGCAATGGCGAACCCGAGCACAAGGAGATGAGAAATGAGGTGCGTTTTAGAAACCTTTCCCCATCACACGGTGTACCATATTCTGGGTTTCTATGCATGTTTTCGATGTAGGAAGATGCCCTTGAACCTGGAGATTTGGGACCCATGGGATGGGTACCACGCAGTATTACTTTAAAGGGTCTGCGTTTACTCACCCAACCTCACCAAACCTCTCAGCCCCAAGAGTGTCCACCCTTATGTCTCATCCAGCTGTGGGTCTAGATATGGTCAATCCAGGTTCCATCACAGCCCCTGAACGAATTGTGTAAGAATTTCTCTCTCTTTCACTGTCTTTGTTTCATGGGGTTTTAAAAGTAATTTATTTTTAGAATGGGGTTTAGCTGCTTTTCACTGCTGTGTTTATGCCGCTTTACACCCACTTCACACACTAACAGAGAGATTTCAATACATAGGTTTTAAGATTATTACTAGTCAGATATATCCTTGTGTGGTGAATAGGGGGTGTTGAGTCCAGTTCCCTGAGCAAGGAGTAGGTCTTGTCTATTACATATTGGGTTTATGGAACGGTATCTCAGCTCATTTGAAACCCTTGTTTTATGTATCACCCCACCTCACCTTTCCTGTTAAGCAGCCATAGTGTGTTTTCTGCATGTGTGACTCTGTTCTGTTTTGTAATTCAGTTCAAGTGTAACGGTTTTTACTTTCCCTGTATAAGTGATATCTTATGAGAAGTGTCCTTTTCTGTGTGACTTATTTCCCTTAGAATCGTGTACCTAAATCCACTCATCATGCTGCTACTTGCCTTAGGACATTGATTTCATGGCTGAGTGATATTCCATTGTACATAAGGACCACCACTTATTTATCCATTTTTATCTTTCCTGGGATATTTAAGGTGGAATGAAGTGGAGGTCCTTGGCAACAGAGAAGCCCTAAACTTTGGTGTTCCTGTGTCTTGCTGATTTTTAACTTTCCCAATTTATACCCCCATGCATGGAAGTGCCCTATGCTCTCTAAGCTGTGTTTTTTAGATGTTTCAGGACTCACTGTACCCTTCTCCAGAGTGGCTGTTGGCAATTTACATCCCGCCCATCAGCGTAGCAAGGCTCCCATTTCTCCATGGCCTGTCCTGCATTTCTGGTTTTGACCCTTTTTTCAGCATGGCCCATTTGACCGATGGGAAGCGAGACTTCTTTGTAGCGCTGATTTGCCTTTCCAGGTTGCTTGGTTGGCCAAAAAGGGCGTATGCGTTTTTTCCTGAATATATTCAGGAAAAAACGCATAGGCCCTTTTTGGCCAAGGGCATCATTATCAATGTTTTGCCGCTTTTCATGTGCTTTAAAGGCGATTCGTATCTACCTCCTGAAATCTGTTTCCTGCAATTCTGCCTTGATTTCAAATCCTCTTTTTTGCCTTCCCTCAATATATTTGTGGACGAGAGTTATCATTTATAACTCTGCAGGTTTGTGAATTGCAGTGCCCTGAAGCTCCATTTTACAACTCGCTTTTTGGGAGCTGGCCGTAAAAGCGCAGGATGGCTTCAGGCCCTGTTCTCGTTCCAGGGGGCAGGCTGAGCCTGTGGTTAATTCTTCTTCCTGATGGGAAAATAGAGTGCCCTGTGCCTGTCCCAACACCAACAGCTAGTCTCTCATTGGTTCCCCATCTTCCCATTCATCCTCAGGACAAATTGCAACCTGTACGGAACAGGAGGTTAAAGGTGCTGATGCTCCAAGTAGGGAGATTGCTAGTAAAGTGGCTGCAATGGCGAACCCGAGCACAAGGAGATGAGAAATGAGGTGCGTTTTAGAAACCTTTCCCCATCACACGGTGTACCATATTCTGGGTTTCTATGCATGTTTTCGATGTAGGAAGATGCCCTTGAACCTGGAGATTTGGGACCCATGGGATGGGTACCACGCAGTATTACTTTAAAGGGTCTGCGTTTACTCACCCAACCTCACCAAACCTCTCAGCCCCAAGAGTGTCCACCCTTATGTCTCATCCAGCTGTGGGTCTAGATATGGTCAATCCAGGTTCCATCACAGCCCCTGAACGAATTGTGTAAGAATTTCTCTCTCTTTCACTGTCTTTGTTTCATGGGGTTTTAAAAGTAATTTATTTTTAGAATGGGGTTTAGCTGCTTTTCACTGCTGTGTTTATGCCGCTTTACACCCACTTCACACACTAACAGAGAGATTTCAATACATAGGTTTTAAGATTATTACTAGTCAGATATATCCTTGTGTGGTGAATAGGGGGTGTTGAGTCCAGTTCCCTGAGCAAGGAGTAGGTCTTGTCTATTACATATTGGGTTTATGGAACGGTATCTCAGCTCATTTGAAACCCTTGTTTTATGTATCACCCCACCTCACCTTTCCTGTTAAGCAGCCATAGTGTGTTTTCTGCATGTGTGACTCTGTTCTGTTTTGTAATTCAGTTCAAGTGTAACGGTGTTTACTTTCCCTGTATAAGTGATATCTTATGAGAAGTGTCCTTTTCTGTGTGACTTATTTCCCTTAGAATCGTCGTACCTAAATCCACTCATCATGCTGCTACTTGCCTTAGGACATTGATTTCATGGCTGAGTGATATTCCATTGTACATAAGGACCACCACTTATTTATCCATTTTTATCTTTCCTGGGATATTTAAGGTGGAATGAAGTGGAGGTCCTTGGCAACAGAGAAGCCCTAAACTTTGGTGTTCCTGTGTCTTGCTGATTTTTAACTTTCCCAATTTATACCCCCATGCATGGAAGTGCCCTATGCTCTCTAAGCTGTGTTTTTTAGATGTTTCAGGACTCACTGTACCCTTCTCCAGAGTGGCTGTTGGCAATTTACATCCCGCCCATCAGCGTAGCAAGGCTCCCATTTCTCCATGGCCTGTCCTGCATTTCTGGTTTTGACCCTTTTTTCAGCATGGCCCATTTGACCGATGGGAAGCGAGACTTCTTTGTAGCGCTGATTTGCCTTTCCAGGTTGCTTGGTTGGCCAAAAAGGGCGTATGCGTTTTTTCCTGAATATATTCAGGAAAAAACGCATACGCCCTTTTTGGCCAAGGGCATCATTGTCGAGGTTTTGCCGCTTTTCCTGTGCTTTAAAGGCGATTCGAATCTCCCTCCTGAAATCTGTTTCCTGCAATTCTGCCTTGATTTCAAATCCTCTTTTTTGCCTTCCCTCAATATATTTGTGGACGAGAGTTATCATTTATAACTCTGCAGGTTTGTGAATTGCAGTGCCCTGAAGCTCCATTTTACCACTCGCTTTTTGGGAGCTGGCCGTAAAAGCGCAGGATGGCTTCAGGCCCTGTTCTCGTTCCAGGGGGCAGGCTGAGCCTGTGGTTAATTCTTCTTCCTGATGGGAAAATAGAGTGCCCTGTGCCTGTCCCAACACCAACAGCTAGTCTCTCATTGGTTCCCCATCTTCCCATTCATCCTCAGGACAAATTGCAACCTGTACGGAACAGGAGGTTAAAGGTGCTGATGCTCCAAGTAGGGAGATTGCTAGTAAAGTGGCTGCAATGGCGAACCCGAGCACAAGGAGATGAGAAATGAGGTGCGTTTTAGAAACCTTTCCCCATCACACGGTGTACCATATTCTGGGTTTCTATGCATGTTTTCGATGTAGGAAGATGCCCTTGAACCTGGAGATTTGGGACCCATGGGATGGGTACCACGCAGTATTACTTTAAAGGGTCTGCGTTTACTCACCCAACCTCACCAAACCTCTCAGCCCCAAGAGTGTCCACCCTTATGTCTCATCCAGCTGTGGGTCTAGATATGGTCAATCCAGGTTCCATCACAGCCCCTGAACGAATTGTGTAAGAATTTCTCTCTCTTTCACTGTCTTTGTTTCATGGGGTTTTAAAAGTAATTTATTTTTAGAATGGGGTTTAGCTGCTTTTCACTGCTGTGTTTATGCCGCTTTACACCCACTTCACACACTAACAGAGAGATTTCAATACATAGGTTTTAAGATTATTACTAGTCAGATATATCCTTGTGTGGTGAATAGGGGGTGTTGAGTCCAGTTCCCTGAGCAAGGAGTAGGTCTTGTCTATTACATATTGGGTTTATGGAACGGTATCTCAGCTCATTTGAAACCCTTGTTTTATGTATCACCCCACCTGACCTTTCCTGTTAAGCAGCCATAGTGTGTTTTCTGCATGTGTGACTCTGTTCTGTTTTGTAATTCAGTTCAAGTGTAACGGTGTTTACTTTCCCTGTATAAGTGATATCTTATGAGAAGTGTCCTTTTCTGTGTGACTTATTTCCCTTAGAATCGTCGTACCTAAATCCACTCATCATGCTGCTACTTGCCTTAGGACATTGATTTCATGGCTGAGTGATATTCCATTGTACATAAGGACCACCACTTATTTATCCATTTTTATCTTTCCTGGGATATTTAAGGTGGAATGAAGTGGAGGTCCTTGGCAACAGAGAAGCCCTAAACTTTGGTGTTCCTGTGTCTTGCTGATTTTTAACTTTCCCAATTTATACCCCCATGCATGGAAGTGCCCTATGCTCTCTAAGCTGTGTTTTTTAGATGTTTCAGGACTCACTGTACCCTTCTCCAGAGTGGCTGTTGGCAATTTACATCCCGCCCATCAGCGTAGCAAGGCTCCCATTTCTCCATGGCCTGTCCTGCATTTCTGGTTTTGACCCTTTTTTCAGCATGGCCCATTTGACCGATGGGAAGCGAGACTTCTTTGTAGCGCTGATTTGCCTTTCCAGGTTGCTTGGTTGGCCAAAAAGGGCGTATGCGTTTTTTCCTGAATATATTCAGGAAAAAACGCATACGCCCTTTTTGGCCAAGGGCATCATTATCAATGTTTTGCCGCTTTTCATGTGCTTTAAAGGCGATTCGTATCTACCTCCTGAAATCTGTTTCCTGCAATTCTGCCTTGATTTCAAATCCTCTTTTTTGCCTTCCCTCAATATATTTGTGGACGAGAGTTATCATTTATAACTCTGCAGGTTTGTGAATTGCAGTGCCCTGAAGCTCCATTTTACAACTCGCTTTTTGGGAGCTGGCCGTAAAAGCGCAGGATGGCTTCAGGCCCTGTTCTCGTTCCAGAGGGCAGGCTGAGCCTGTGGTTAATTCTTCTTCCTGATGGGAAAATAGAGTGCCCTGTGCCTGTCCCAACACCAACAGCTAGTCTCTCATTGGTTCCCCATCTTCCCATTCATCCTCAGGACAAATTGCAACCTGTACGGAACAGGAGGTTAAAGGTGCTGATGCTCCAAGTAGGGAGATTGCTAGTAAAGTGGCTGCAATGGCGAACCCGAGCACAAGGAGATGAGAAATGAGGTGCGTTTTAGAAACCTTTCCCCATCACACGGTGTACCATATTCTGGGTTTCTATGCATGTTTTCGATGTAGGAAGATGCCCTTGAACCTGGAGATTTGGGACCCATGGGATGGGTACCACGCAGTATTACTTTAAAGGGTCTGCGTTTACTCACCCAACCTCACCAAACCTCTCAGCCCCAAGAGTGTCCACCCTTATGTCTCATCCAGCTGTGGGTCTAGATATGGTCAATCCAGGTTCCATCACAGCCCCTGAACGAATTGTGTAAGAATTTCTCTCTCTTTCACTGTCTTTGTTTCATGGGGTTTTAAAAGTAATTTATTTTTAGAATGGGGTTTAGCTGCTTTTCACTGCTGTGTTTATGCCGCTTTACACCCACTTCACACACTAACAGAGAGATTTCAATACATAGGTTTTAAGATTATTACTAGTCAGATATATCCTTGTGTGGTGAATAGGGGGTGTTGAGTCCAGTTCCCTGAGCAAGGAGTAGGTCTTGTCTATTACATATTGGGTTTATGGAACGGTATCTCAGCTCATTTGAAACCCTTGTTTTATGTATCACCCCACCTCACCTTTCCTGTTAAGCAGCCATAGTGTGTTTTCTGCATGTGTGACTCTGTTCTGTTTTGTAATTCAGTTCAAGTGTAACGGTTTTTACTTTCCCTGTATAAGTGATATCTTATGAGAAGTGTCCTTTTCTGTGTGACTTATTTCCCTTAGAATCGTCGTACCTAAATCCACTCATCATGCTGCTACTTGCCTTAGGACATTGATTTCATGGCTGAGTGATATTCCATTGTACATAAGGACCACCACTTATTTATCCATTTTTATCTTTCCTGGGATATTTAAGGTGGAATGAAGTGGAGGTCCTTGGCAACAGAGAAGCCCTAAACTTTGGTGTTCCTGTGTCTTGCTGATTTTTAACTTTCCCAATTTATACCCCCATGCATGGAAGTGCCCTATGCTCTCTAAGCTGTGTTTTTTAGATGTTTCAGGACTCACTGTACCCTTCTCCAGAGTGGCTGTTGGCAATTTACATCCCGCCCATCAGCGTAGCAAGGCTCCCATTTCTCCATGGCCTGTCCTGCATTTCTGGTTTTGACCCTTTTTTCAGCATGGCCCATTTGACCGATGGGAAGCGAGACTTCTTTGTAGCGCTGATTTGCCTTTCCAGGTTGCTTGGTTGGCCAAAAAGGGCGTATGCATTTTTTCCTGAATATATTCAGGAAAAAACGCATAGGCCCTTTTTGGCCAAGGGCATCATTATCAATGTTTTGCCGCTTTTCATGTGCTTTAAAGGCGATTCGTATCTACCTCCTGAAATCTGTTTTCTGCAATTCTGCCTTGATTTCAAATCCTCTTTTTTGCCTTCCCTCAATATATTTGTGGACGAGAGTTATCATTTATAACTCTGCAGGTTTGTGAATTGCAGTGCCCTGAAGCTCCATTTTACAACTCGCTTTTTGGGAGCTGGCCGTAAAAGCGCAGGATGGCTTCAGGCCCTGTTCTCGTTCCAGGGGGCAGGCTGAGCCTGTGGTTAATTCTTCTTCCTGATGGGAAAATAGAGTGCCCTGTGCCTGTCCCAACACCAACAGCTAGTCTCTCATTGGTTCCCCATCTTCCCATTCATCCTCAGGACAAATTGCAACCTGTACGGAACAGGAGGTTAAAGGTGCTGATGCTCCAAGTAGGGAGATTGCTAGTAAAGTGGCTGCAATGGCGAACCCGAGCACAAGGAGATGAGAAATGAGGTGCGTTTTAGAAACCTTTCCCCATCACACGGTGTACCATATTCTGGGTTTCTATGCATGTTTTCGATGTAGGAAGATGCCCTTGAACCTGGAGATTTGGGACCCATGGGATGGGTACCACGCAGTATTACTTTAAAGGGTCTGCGTTTACTCACCCAACCTCACCAAACCTCTCAGCCCCAAGAGTGTCCACCCTTATGTCTCATCCAGCTGTGGGTCTAGATATGGTCAATCCAGGTTCCATCACAGCCCCTGAACGAATTGTGTAAGAATTTCTCTCTCTTTCACTGTCTTTGTTTCATGGGGTTTTAAAAGTAATTTATTTTTAGAATGGGGTTTAGCTGCTTTTCACTGCTGTGTTTATGCCGCTTTACACCCACTTCACACACTAACAGAGAGATTTCAATACATAGGTTTTAAGATTATTACTAGTCAGATATATCCTTGTGTGGTGAATAGGGGGTGTTGAGTCCAGTTCCCTGAGCAAGGAGTAGGTCTTGTCTATTACATATTGGGTTTATGGAACGGTATCTCAGCTCATTTGAAACCCTTGTTTTATGTATCACCCCACCTCACCTTTCCTGTTAAGCAGCCATAGTGTGTTTTCTGCATGTGTGACTCTGTTCTGTTTTGTAATTCAGTTCAAGTGTAACGGTGTTTACTTTCCCTGTATAAGTGATATCTTATGAGAAGTGTCCTTTTCTGTGTGACTTATTTCACTTAGAATCGTCTCGTACCTAAATCCACTCATCATGCTGCTACTAGCCTTAGGACATTGATTTCATGGCTGAGTGATATTCCATTGTACATAAGGACCACCACTTATTTATCCATTTTTATCTTTCCTGGGATATTTAAGGTGGAATGAAGTGGAGGTCCTTGGCAACAGAGCAGCCCTAAACTTTGGTGTGCTTTTGTCTTGCTGATTTTTAACTTTCCCAATTTATACCCCCATGCATGGAAGTGCCCTATGCTCTCTAAGCTGTGTTTTTTAGATGTTTCAGGACAAACTGTACCCTTCTCCAGAGTGGCTGTTGGCAATTTACATCCCGCCCATCAGCGTAGCAAGGCTCCCATTTCTCCATGGCCTGTCCTGCATTTCTGGTTTTGACACTTATTTCAGCATGGCCCATTTGACCGATGGGAAGCGAGACTTCTTTGTAGCTCTGATTTGCCTTTCCAGGTTGCTTGGTTGGCCAAAAAGGGCGTATGCGTTTTTTCCTGAATATATTCAGGAAAAAACGCATACGCCCTTTTTGGCCAAGGGCATCATTATCAATGTTTTGCCGCTTTTCATGTGCTTTAAAGGCGATTCGAATCTACCTCCTGAAATCTGTTTCCTGCAATTCTGCCTTGATTTCAAATCCTCTTTTTTGCCTTCCCTCAATATATTTGTGGACGAGAGTTATCATTTATAACTCTGCAGGTTTGTGAATTGCAGTGCCCTGAAGCTCCATTTTACAACTCGCTTTTTGGGAGCTGGCCGTAAAAGCGCAGGATGGCTTCAGGCTCTGTTCTCGTTCCAGGGGGCAGGCTGAGCCTGTGGTTAATTCTTCTTCCTGATGGGAAAATAGAGTGCCCTGTGCCTGTCCCAACACCAACAGCTAGTCTCTCATTGGTTCCCCATCTTCCCATTCATCCTCAGGACAAATTGCAACCTGTACGGAACAGGAGGTTAAAGGTGCTGATGCTCCAAGTAGGGAGATTGCTAGTAAAGTGGCTGCAATGGCGAACCCGAGCACAAGGAGATGAGAAATGAGGTGCGTTTTAGAAACCTTTCCCCATCACACGGTGTACCATATTCTGGGTTTCTATGCATGTTTTCGATGTAGGAAGATGCCCTTGAACCTGGAGATTTGGGACCCATGGGATGGGTACCACGCAGTATTACTTTAAAGGGTCTGCGTTTACTCACCCAACCTCACCAAACCTCTCAGCCCCAAGAGTGTCCACCCTTATGTCTCATCCAGCTGTGGGTCTAGATATGGTCAATCCAGGTTCCATCACAGCCCCTGAACGAATTGTGTAAGAATTTCTCTCTCTTTCACTGTCTTTGTTTCATGGGGTTTTAAAAGTAATTTATTTTTAGAATGGGGTTTAGCTGCTTTTCACTGCTGTGTTTATGCCGCTTTACACCCACTTCACACACTAACAGAGAGATTTCAATACATAGGTTTTAAGATTATTACTAGTCAGATATATCCTTGTGTGGTGAATAGGGGGTGTTGAGTCCAGTTCCCTGAGCAAGGAGTAGGTCTTGTCTATTACATATTGGGTTTATGGAACGGTATCTCAGCTCATTTGAAACCCTTGTTTTATGTATCACCCCACCTCACCTTTCCTGTTAAGCAGCCATAGTGTGTTTTCTGCATGTGTGACTCTGTTCTGTTTTGTAATTCAGTTCAAGTGTAACGGTTTTTACTTTCCCTGTATAAGTGATATCTTATGAGAAGTGTCCTTTTCTGTGTGACTTATTTCCCTTAGAATCGTCGTACCTAAATCCACTCATCATGCTGCTACTTGCCTTAGGACATTGATTTCATGGCTGAGTGATATTCCATTGTACATAAGGACCACCACTTATTTATCCATTTTTATCTTTCCTGGGATATTTAAGGTGGAATGAAGTGGAGGTCCTTGGCAACAGAGAAGCCCTAAACTTTGGTGTTCCTGTGTCTTGCTGATTTTTAACTTTCCCAATTTATACCCCCATGCATGGAAGTGCCCTATGCTCTCTAAGCTGTGTTTTTTAGATGTTTCAGGACTCACTGTACCCTTCTCCAGAGTGGCTGTTGGCAATTTACATCCCGCCCATCAGCGTAGCAAGGCTCCCATTTCTCCATGGCCTGTCCTGCATTTCTGGTTTTGACCCTTTTTTCAGCATGGCCCATTTGACCGATCGGAAGCGAGACTTCTTTGTAGCGCTGATTTGCCTTTCCAGGTTGCTTGGTTGGCCAAAAAGGGCGTATGCGTTTTTTCCTGAATATATTCAGGAAAAAACGCATACGCCCTTTTTGGCCAAGGGCATCATTATCAATGTTTTGCCGCTTTTCATGTGCTTTAAAGGCGATTCGTATCTACCTCCTGAAATCTGTTTCCTGCAATTCTGCCTTGATTTCAAATCCTCTTTTTTGCCTTCCCTCAATATATTTGTGGACGAGAGTTATCATTTATAACTCTGCAGGTTTGTGAATTGCAGTGCCCTGAAGCTCCATTTTACCACTCGCTTTTTGGGAGCTGGCCGTAAAAGCGCAGGATGGCTTCAGGCCCTGTTCTCGTTCCAGGGGGCAGGCTGAGCCTGTGGTTAATTCTTCTTCCTGATGGGAAAATAGAGTGCCCTGTGCCTGTCCCAACACCAACAGCTAGTCTCTCATTGGTTCCCCATCTTCCCATTCATCCTCAGGACAAATTGCAACCTGTACGGAACAGGAGGTTAAAGGTGCTGATGCTCCAAGTAGGGAGATTGCTAGTAAAGTGGCTGCAATGGCGAACCCGAGCACAAGGAGATGAGAAATGAGGTGCGTTTTAGAAACCTTTCCCCATCACACGGTGTACCATATTCTGGGTTTCTATGCATGTTTTCGATGTAGGAAGATGCCCTTGAACCTGGAGATTTGGGACCCATGGGATGGGTACCACGCAGTATTACTTTAAAGGGTCTGCGTTTACTCACCCAACCTCACCAAACCTCTCAGCCCCAAGAGTGTCCACCCTTATGTCTCATCCAGCTGTGGGTCTAGATATGGTCAATCCAGGTTCCATCACAGCCCCTGAACGAATTGTGTAAGAATTTCTCTCTCTTTCACTGTCTTTGTTTCATGGGGTTTTAAAAGTAATTTATTTTTAGAATGGGGTTTAGCTGCTTTTCACTGCTGTGTTTATGCCGCTTTACACCCACTTCACACACTAACAGAGAGATTTCAATACATAGGTTTTAAGATTATTACTAGTCAGATATATCCTTGTGTGGTGAATAGGGGGTGTTGAGTCCAGTTCCCTGAGCAAGGAGTAGGTCTTGTCTATTACATATTGGGTTTATGGAACGGTATCTCAGCTCATTTGAAACCCTTGTTTTATGTATCACCCCACCTCACCTTTCCTGTTAAGCAGCCATAGTGTGTTTTCTGCATGTGTGACTCTGTTCTGTTTTGTAATTCAGTTCAAGTGTAACGGTTTTTACTTTCCCTGTATAAGTGATATCTTATGAGAAGTGTCCTTTTCTGTGTGACTTATTTCCCTTAGAATCGTCGTACCTAAATCCACTCATCATGCTGCTACTTGCCTTAGGACATTGATTTCATGGCTGAGTGATATTCCATTGTACATAAGGACCACCA
Organism: Balaenoptera physalus; assembly: GCF_965194825.1. NCBI lineage: Eukaryota > Metazoa > Chordata > Mammalia > Artiodactyla > Balaenopteridae > Balaenoptera > Balaenoptera physalus. The sequence goes on from NW_028125242.1 coordinate 153,731, forward strand.
CTTATTTATCCATTTTTATCTTTCCTGGGATATTTAAGGTGGAATGAAGTGGAGGTCCTTGGCAACAGAGAAGCCCTAAACTTTGGTGTTCCTGTGTCTTGCTGATTTTTAACTTTCCCAATTTATACCCCCATGCATGGAAGTGCCCTATGCTCTCTAAGCTGTGTTTTTTAGATGTTTCAGGACTCACTGTACCCTTCTCCAGAGTGGCTGTTGGCAATTTACATCCCGCCCATCAGCGTAGCAAGGCTCCCATTTCTCCATGGCCTGTCCTGCATTTCTGGTTTTGACCCTTTTTTCAGCATGGCCCATTTGACCGATGGGAAGCGAGACTTCTTTGTAGCGCTGATTTGCCTTTCCAGGTTGCTTGGTTGGCCAAAAAGGGCGTATGCGTTTTTTCCTGAATATATTCAGGAAAAAACGCATAGGCCCTTTTTGGCCAAGGGCATCATTATCAATGTTTTGCCGCTTTTCATGTGCTTTAAAGGCGATTCGTATCTACCTCCTGAAATCTGTTTCCTGCAATTCTGCCTTGATTTCAAATCCTCTTTTTTGCCTTCCCTCAATATATTTGTGGACGAGAGTTATCATTTATAACTCTGCAGGTTTGTGAATTGCAGTGCCCTGAAGCTCCATTTTACAACTCGCTTTTTGGGAGCTGGCCGTAAAAGCGCAGGATGGCTTCAGGCCCTGTTCTCGTTCCAGGGGGCAGGCTGAGCCTGTGGTTAATTCTTCTTCCTGATGGGAAAATAGAGTGCCCTGTGCCTGTCCCAACACCAACAGCTAGTCTCTCATTGGTTCCCCATCTTCCCATTCATCCTCAGGACAAATTGCAACCTGTACGGAACAGGAGGTTAAAGGTGCTGATGCTCCAAGTAGGGAGATTGCTAGTAAAGTGGCTGCAATGGCGAACCCGAGCACAAGGAGATGAGAAATGAGGTGCGTTTTAGAAACCTTTCCCCATCACACGGTGTACCATATTCTGGGTTTCTATGCATGTTTTCGATGTAGGAAGATGCCCTTGAACCTGGAGATTTGGGACCCATGGGATGGGTACCACGCAGTATTACTTTAAAGGGTCTGCGTTTACTCACCCAACCTCACCAAACCTCTCAGCCCCAAGAGTGTCCACCCTTATGTCTCATCCAGCTGTGGGTCTAGATATGGTCAATCCAGGTTCCATCACAGCCCCTGAACGAATTGTGTAAGAATTTCTCTCTCTTTCACTGTCTTTGTTTCATGGGGTTTTAAAAGTAATTTATTTTTAGAATGGGGTTTAGCTGCTTTTCACTGCTGTGTTTATGCCGCTTTACACCCACTTCACACACTAACAGAGAGATTTCAATACATAGGTTTTAAGATTATTACTAGTCAGATATATCCTTGTGTGGTGAATAGGGGGTGTTGAGTCCAGTTCCCTGAGCAAGGAGTAGGTCTTGTCTATTACATATTGGGTTTATGGAACGGTATCTCAGCTCATTTGAAACCCTTGTTTTATGTATCACCCCACCTCACCTTTCCTGTTAAGCAGCCATAGTGTGTTTTCTGCATGTGTGACTCTGTTCTGTTTTGTAATTCAGTTCAAGTGTAACGGTTTTTACTTTCCCTGTATAAGTGATATCTTATGAGAAGTGTCCTTTTCTGTGTGACTTATTTCCCTTAGAATCGTCGTACCTAAATCCACTCATCATGCTGCTACTTGCCTTAGGACATTGATTTCATGGCTGAGTGATATTCCATTGTACATAAGGACCACCACTTATTTATCCATTTTTATCTTTCCTGGGATATTTAAGGTGGAATGAAGTGGAGGTCCTTGGCAACAGAGAAGCCCTAAACTTTGGTGTTCCTGTGTCTTGCTGATTTTTAACTTTCCCAATTTATACCCCCATGCATGGAAGTGCCCTATGCTCTCTAAGCTGTGTTTTTTAGATGTTTCAGGACTCACTGTACCCTTCTCCAGAGTGGCTGTTGGCAATTTACATCCCGCCCATCAGCGTAGCAAGGCTCCCATTTCTCCATGGCCTGTCCTGCATTTCTGGTTTTGACCCTTTTTTCAGCATGGCCCATTTGACCGATGGGAAGCGAGACTTCTTTGTAGCGCTGATTTGCCTTTCCAGGTTGCTTGGTTGGCCAAAAAGGGCGTATGCGTTTTTTCCTGAATATATTCAGGAAAAAACGCATAGGCCCTTTTTGGCCAAGGGCATCATTATCAATGTTTTGCCGCTTTTCATGTGCTTTAAAGGCGATTCGTATCTACCTCCTGAAATCTGTTTTCTGCAATTCTGCCTTGATTTCAAATCCTCTTTTTTGCCTTCCCTCAATATATTTGTGGACGAGAGTTATCATTTATAACTCTGCAGGTTTGTGAATTGCAGTGCCCTGAAGCTCCATTTTACAACTCGCTTTTTGGGAGCTGGCCGTAAAAGCGCAGGATGGCTTCAGGCCCTGTTCTCGTTCCAGGGGGCAGGCTGAGCCTGTGGTTAATTCTTCTTCCTGATGGGAAAATAGAGTGCCCTGTGCCTGTCCCAACACCAACAGCTAGTCTCTCATTGGTTCCCCATCTTCCCATTCATCCTCAGGACAAATTGCAACCTGTACGGAACAGGAGGTTAAAGGTGCTGATGCTCCAAGTGGGGAGATTGCTAGTAAAGTGGCTGCAATGGCGAACCCGAGCACAAGGAGATGAGAAATGAGGTGCGTTTTAGAAACCTTTCCCCATCACACGGTGTACCATATTCTGGGTTTCTATGCATGTTTTCGATGTAGGAAGATGCCCTTGAACCTGGAGATTTGGGACCCATGGGATGGGTACCACGCAGTATTACTTTAAAGGGTCTGCGTTTACTCACCCAACCTCACCAAACCTCTCAGCCCCAAGAGTGTCCACCCTTATGTCTCATCCAGCTGTGGGTCTAGATATGGTCAATCCAGGTTCCATCACAGCCCCTGAACGAATTGTGTAAGAATTTCTCTCTCTTTCACTGTCTTTGTTTCATGGGGTTTTAAAAGTAATTTATTTTTAGAATGGGGTTTAGCTGCTTTTCACTGCTGTGTTTATGCCGCTTTACACCCACTTCACACACTAACAGAGAGATTTCAATACATAGGTTTTAAGATTATTACTAGTCAGATATATCCTTGTGTGGTGAATAGGGGGTGTTGAGTCCAGTTCCCTGAGCAAGGAGTAGGTCTTGTCTATTACATATTGGGTTTATGGAACGGTATCTCAGCTCATTTGAAACCCTTGTTTTATGTATCACCCCACCTCACCTTTCCTGTTAAGCAGCCATAGTGTGTTTTCTGCATGTGTGACTCTGTTCTGTTTTGTAATTCAGTTCAAGTGTAACGGTTTTTACTTTCCCTGTATAAGTGATATCTTATGAGAAGTGTCCTTTTCTGTGTGACTTATTTCCCTTAGAATCGTCGTACCTAAATCCACTCATCATGCTGCTACTTGCCTTAGGACATTGATTTCATGGCTGAGTGATATTCCATTGTACATAAGGACCACCACTTATTTATCCATTTTTATCTTTCCTGGGATATTTAAGGTGGAATGAAGTGGAGGTCCTTGGCAACAGAGAAGCCCTAAACTTTGGTGTTCCTGTGTCTTGCTGATTTTTAACTTTCCCAATTTATACCCCCATGCATGGAAGTGCCCTATGCTCTCTAAGCTGTGTTTTTTAGATGTTTCAGGACTCACTGTACCCTTCTCCAGAGTGGCTGTTGGCAATTTACATACCGCCCATCAGCGTAGCAAGGCTCCCATTTCTCCATGGCCTGTCCTGCATTTCTGGTTTTGACCCTTTTTTCAGCATGGCCCATTTGACCGATGGGAAGCGAGACTTCTTTGTAGCGCTGATTTGCCTTTCCAGGTTGCTTGGTTGGCCAAAAAGGGCGTATGCGTTTTTTCCTGAATATATTCAGGAAAAAACGCATACGCCCTTTTTGGCCAAGGGCATCATTGTCGAGGTTTTGCCGCTTTTCCTGTGCTTTAAAGGCGATTCGAATCTCCCTCCTGAAATCTGTTTCCTGCAATTCTGCCTTGATTTCAAATCCTCTTTTTTGCCTTCCCTCAATATATTTGTGGACGAGAGTTATCATTTATAACTCTGCAGGTTTGTGAATTGCAGTGCCCTGAAGCTCCATTTTACAACTCGCTTTTTGGGAGCTGGCCGTAAAAGCGCAGGATGGCTTCAGGCCCTGTTCTCGTTCCAGGGGGCAGGCTGAGCCTGTGGTTAATTCTTCTTCCTGATGGGAAAATAGAGTGCCCTGTGCCTGTCCCAACACCAACAGCTAGTCTCTCATTGGTTCCCCATCTTCCCATTCATCCTCAGGACAAATTGCAACCTGTACGGAACAGGAGGTTAAAGGTGCTGATGCTCCAAGTAGGGAGATTGCTAGTAAAGTGGCTGCAATGGCGAACCCGAGCACAAGGAGATGAGAAATGAGGTGCGTTTTAGAAACCTTTCCCCATCACACGGTGTACCATATTCTGGGTTTCTATGCATGTTTTCGATGTAGGAAGATGCCCTTGAACCTGGAGATTTGGGACCCATGGGATGGGTACCACGCAGTATTACTTTAAAGGGTCTGCGTTTACTCACCCAACCTCACCAAACCTCTCAGCCCCAAGAGTGTCCACCCTTATGTCTCATCCAGCTGTGGGTCTAGATATGGTCAATCCAGGTTCCATCACAGCCCCTGAACGAATTGTGTAAGAATTTCTCTCTCTTTCACTGTCTTTGTTTCATGGGGTTTTAAAAGTAATTTATTTTTAGAATGGGGTTTAGCTGCTTTTCACTGCTGTGTTTATGCCGCTTTACACCCACTTCACACACTAACAGACAGATTTCAATACATAGGTTTTAAGATTATTACTAGTCAGATATATCCTTGTGTGGTGAATAGGGGGTGTTGAGTCCAGTTCCCTGAGCAAGGAGTAGGTCTTGTCTATTACATATTGGGTTTATGGAACGGTATCTCAGCTCATTTGAAACCCTTGTTTTATGTATCACCCCACCTCACCTTTCCTGTTAAGCAGCCATAGTGTGTTTTCTGCATGTGTGACTCTGTTCTGTTTTGTAATTCAGTTCAAGTGTAACGGTGTTTACTTTCCCTGTATAAGTGATATCTTATGAGAAGTGTCCTTTTCTGTGTGAGTTATTTCCCTTAGAATCGTCGTACCTAAATCCACTCATCATGCTGCTACTTGCCTTAGGACATTGATTTCATGGCTGAGTGATATTCCATTGTACATAAGGACCACCACTTATTTATCCATTTTTATCTTTCCTGGGATATTTAAGGTGGAATGAAGTGGAGGTCCTTGGCAACAGAGAAGCCCTAAACTTTGGTGTTCCTGTGTCTTGCTGATTTTTAACTTTCCCAATTTATACCCCCATGCATGGAAGTGCCCTATGCTCTCTAAGCTGTGTTTTTTAGATGTTTCAGGACTCACTGTACCCTTCTCCAGAGTGGCTGTTGGCAATTTACATCCCGCCCATCAGCGTAGCAAGGCTCCCATTTCTCCATGGCCTGTCCTGCATTTCTGGTTTTGACCCTTTTTTCAGCATGGCCCATTTGACCGATCGGAAGCGAGACTTCTTTGTAGCGCTGATTTGCCTTTCCAGGTTGCTTGGTTGGCCAAAAAGGGCGTATGCGTTTTTTCCTGAATATATTCAGGAAAAAACGCATACGCCCTTTTTGGCCAAGGGCATCATTATCAATGTTTTGCCGCTTTTCATGTGCTTTAAAGGCGATTCGTATCTACCTCCTGAAATCTGTTTCCTGCAATTCTGCCTTGATTTCAAATCCTCTTTTTTGCCTTCCCTCAATATATTTGTGGACGAGAGTTATCATTTATAACTCTGCAGGTTTGTGAATTGCAGTGCCCTGAAGCTCCATTTTACAACTCGCTTTTTGGGAGCTGGCCGTAAAAGCGCAGGATGGCTTCAGGCCCTGTTCTCGTTCCAGGGGGCAGGCTGAGCCTGTGGTTAATTCTTCTTCCTGATGGGAAAATAGAGTGCCCTGTGCCTGTCCCAACACCAAGAGCTAGTCTCTCATTGGTTCCCCATCTTCCCATTCATCCTCAGGACAAATTGCAACCTGTACGGAACAGGAGGTTAAAGGTGCTGATGCTCCAAGTAGGGAGATTGCTAGTAAAGTGGCTGCAATGGCGAACCCGAGCACAAGGAGATGAGAAATGAGGTGCGTTTTAGAAACCTTTCCCCATCACACGGTGTACCATATTCTGGGTTTCTATGCATGTTTTCGATGTAGGAAGATGCCCTTGAACCTGGAGATTTGGGACCCATGGGATGGGTACCACGCAGTATTACTTTAAAGGGTCTGCGTTTACTCACCCAACCTCACCAAACCTCTCAGCCCCAAGAGTGTCCACCCTTATGTCTCATCCAGCTGTGGGTCTAGATATGGTCAATCCAGGTTCCATCACAGCCCCTGAACGAATTGTGTAAGAATTTCTCTCTCTTTCACTGTCTTTGTTTCATGGGGTTTTAAAAGTAATTTATTTTTAGAATGGGGTTTAGCTGCTTTTCACTGCTGTGTTTATGCCGCTTTACACCCACTTCACACACTAACAGAGAGATTTCAATACATAGGTTTTAAGATTATTACTAGTCAGATATATCCTTGTGTGGTGAATAGGGGGTGTTGAGTCCAGTTCCCTGAGCAAGGAGTAGGTCTTGTCTATTACATATTGGGTTTATGGAACGGTATCTCAGCTCATTTGAAACCCTTGTTTTATGTATCACCCCACCTCACCTTTCCTGTTAAGCAGCCATAGTGTGTTTTCTGCATGTGTGACTCTGTTCTGTTTTGTAATTCAGTTCAAGTGTAACGGTTTTTACTTTCCCTGTATAAGTGATATCTTATGAGAAGTGTCCTTTTCTGTGTGACTTATTTCCCTTAGAATCGTCGTACCTAAATCCACTCATCATGCTGCTACTTGCCTTAGGACATTGATTTCATGGCTGAGTGATATTCCATTGTACATAAGGACCACCACTTATTTATCCATTTTTATCTTTCCTGGGATATTTAAGGTGGAATGAAGTGGAGGTCCTTGGCAACAGAGAAGCCCTAAACTTTGGTGTTCCTGTGTCTTGCTGATTTTTAACTTTCCCAATTTATACCCCCATGCATGGAAGTGCCCTATGCTCTCTAAGCTGTGTTTTTTAGATGTTTCAGGACTCACTGTACCCTTCTCCAGAGTGGCTGTTGGCAATTTACATACCGCCCATCAGCGTAGCAAGGCTCCCATTTCTCCATGGCCTGTCCTGCATTTCTGGTTTTGACCCTTTTTTCAGCATGGCCCATTTGACCGATGGGAAGCGAGACTTCTTTGTAGCGCTGATTTGCCTTTCCAGGTTGCTTGGTTGGCCAAAAAGGGCGTATGCGTTTTTTCCTGAATATATTCAGGAAAAAACGCATACGCCCTTTTTGGCCAAGGGCATCATTGTCGAGGTTTTGCCGCTTTTCCTGTGCTTTAAAGGCGATTCGAATCTCCCTCCTGAAATCTGTTTCCTGCAATTCTGCCTTGATTTCAAATCCTCTTTTTTGCCTTCCCTCAATATATTTGTGGACGAGAGTTATCATTTATAACTCTGCAGGTTTGTGAATTGCAGTGCCCTGAAGCTCCATTTTACAACTCGCTTTTTGGGAGCTGGCCGTAAAAGCGCAGGATGGCTTCAGGCCCTGTTCTCGTTCCAGGGGGCAGGCTGAGCCTGTGGTTAATTCTTCTTCCTGATGGGAAAATAGAGTGCCCTGTGCCTGTCCCAACACCAACAGCTAGTCTCTCATTGGTTCCCCATCTTCCCATTCATCCTCAGGACAAATTGCAACCTGTACGGAACAGGAGGTTAAAGGTGCTGATGCTCCAAGTAGGGAGATTGCTAGTAAAGTGGCTGCAATGGCGAACCCGAGCACAAGGAGATGAGAAATGAGGTGCGTTTTAGAAACCTTTCCCCATCACACGGTGTACCATATTCTGGGTTTCTATGCATGTTTTCGATGTAGGAAGATGCCCTTGAACCTGGAGATTTGGGACCCATGGGATGGGTACCACGCAGTATTACTTTAAAGGGTCTGCGTTTACTCACCCAACCTCACCAAACCTCTCAGCCCCAAGAGTGTCCACCCTTATGTCTCATCCAGCTGTGGGTCTAGATATGGTCAATCCAGGTTCCATCACAGCCCCTGAACGAATTGTGTAAGAATTTCTCTCTCTTTCACTGTCTTTGTTTCATGGGGTTTTAAAAGTAATTTATTTTTAGAATGGGGTTTAGCTGCTTTTCACTGCTGTGTTTATGCCGCTTTACACCCACTTCACACACTAACAGAGAGATTTCAATACATAGGTTTTAAGATTATTACTAGTCAGATATATCCTTGTGTGGTGAATAGGGGGTGTTGAGTCCAGTTCCCTGAGCAAGGAGTAGGTCTTGTCTATTACATATTGGGTTTATGGAACGGTATCTCAGCTCATTTGAAACCCTTGTTTTATGTATCACCCCACCTGACCTTTCCTGTTAAGCAGCCATAGTGTGTTTTCTGCATGTGTGACTCTGTTCTGTTTTGTAATTCAGTTCAAGTGTAACGGTGTTTACTTTCCCTGTATAAGTGATATCTTATGAGAAGTGTCCTTTTCTGTGTGACTTATTTCCCTTAGAATCGTCGTACCTAAATCCACTCATCATGCTGCTACTTGCCTTAGGACATTGATTTCATGGCTGAGTGATATTCCATTGTACATAAGGACCACCACTTATTTATCCATTTTTATCTTTCCTGGGATATTTAAGGTGGAATGAAGTGGAGGTCCTTGGCAACAGAGAAGCCCTAAACTTTGGTGTTCCTGTGTCTTGCTGATTTTTAACTTTCCCAATTTATACCCCCATGCATGGAAGTGCCCTATGCTCTCTAAGCTGTGTTTTTTAGATGTTTCAGGACTCACTGTACCCTTCTCCAGAGTGGCTGTTGGCAATTTACATCCCGCCCATCAGCGTAGCAAGGCTCCCATTTCTCCATGGCCTGTCCTGCATTTCTGGTTTTGACCCTTTTTTCAGCATGGCCCATTTGACCGATGGGAAGCGAGACTTCTTTGTAGCGCTGATTTGCCTTTCCAGGTTGCTTGGTTGGCCAAAAAGGGCGTATGCGTTTTTTCCTGAATATATTCAGGAAAAAACGCATACGCCCTTTTTGGCCAAGGGCATCATTATCAATGTTTTGCCGCTTTTCATGTGCTTTAAAGGCGATTCGTATCTACCTCCTGAAATCTGTTTCCTGCAATTCTGCCTTGATTTCAAATCCTCTTTTTGCCTTCCCTCAATATATTTGTGGACGAGAGTTATCATTTATAACTCTGCAGGTTTGTGAATTGCAGTGCCCTGAAGCTCCATTTTACCACTCGCTTTTTGGGAGCTGGCCGTAAAAGCGCAGGATGGCTTCAGGCTCTGTTCTCGTTCCAGGGGGCAGGCTGAGCCTGTGGTTAATTCTTCTTCCTGATGGGAAAATAGAGTGCCCTGTGCCTGTCCCAACACCAACAGCTAGTCTCTCATTGGTTCCCCATCTTCCCATTCATCCTCAGGACAAATTGCAACCTGTACGGAACAGGAGGTTAAAGGTGCTGATGCTCCAAGTAGGGAGATTGCTAGTAAAGTGGCTGCAATGGCGAACCCGAGCACAAGGAGATGAGAAATGAGGTGCGTTTTAGAAACCTTTCCCCATCACACGGTGTACCATATTCTGGGTTTCTATGCATGTTTTCGATGTAGGAAGATGCCCTTGAACCTGGAGATTTGGGACCCATGGGATGGGTACCACGCAGTATTACTTTAAAGGGTCTGCGTTTACTCACCCAACCTCACCAAACCTCTCAGCCCCAAGAGTGTCCACCCTTATGTCTCATCCAGCTGTGGGTCTAGATATGGTCAATCCAGGTTCCATCACAGCCCCTGAACGAATTGTGTAAGAATTTCTCTCTCTTTCACTGTCTTTGTTTCATGGGGTTTTAAAAGTAATTTATTTTTAGAATGGGGTTTAGCTGCTTTTCACTGCTGTGTTTATGCCGCTTTACACCCACTTCACACACTAACAGAGAGATTTCAATACATAGGTTTTAAGATTATTACTAGTCAGATATATCCTTGTGTGGTGAATAGGGGGTGTTGAGTCCAGTTCCCTGAGCAAGGAGTAGGTCTTGTCTATTACATATTGGGTTTATGGAACGGTATCTCAGCTCATTTGAAACCCTTGTTTTATGTATCACCCCACCTCACCTTTCCTGTTAAGCAGCCATAGTGTGTTTTCTGCATGTGTGACTCTGTTCTGTTTTGTAATTCAGTTCAAGTGTAACGGTTTTTACTTTCCCTGTATAAGTGATATCTTATGAGAAGTGTCCTTTTCTGTGTGACTTATTTCCCTTAGAATCGTCGTACCTAAATCCACTCATCATGCTGCTACTTGCCTTAGGACATTGATTTCATGGCTGAGTGATATTCCATTGTACATAAGGACCACCACTTATTTATCCATTTTTATCTTTCCTGGGATATTTAAGGTGGAATGAAGTGGAGGTCCTTGGCAACAGAGAAGCCCTAAACTTTGGTGTTCCTGTGTCTTGCTGATTTTTAACTTTCCCAATTTATACCCCCATGCATGGAAGTGCCCTATGCTCTCTAAGCTGTGTTTTTTAGATGTTTCAGGACTCACTGTACCCTTCTCCAGAGTGGCTGTTGGCAATTTACATCCCGCCCATCAGCGTAGCAAGGCTCCCATTTCTCCATGGCCTGTCCTGCATTTCTGGTTTTGACCCTTTTTTCAGCATGGCCCATTTGACCGATGGGAAGCGAGACTTCTTTGTAGCGCTGATTTGCCTTTCCAGGTTGCTTGGTTTGGCCAAAAAGGGCGTATGCGTTTTTTCCTGAATATATTCAGGAAAAAACGCATACGCCCTTTTTGGCCAAGGGCATCATTATCAATGTTTTGCCGCTTTTCATGTGCTTTAAAGGCGATTCGTATCTACCTCCTGAAATCTGTTTCCTGCAATTCTGCCTTGATTTCAAATCCTCTTTTTTGCCTTCCCTCAATATATTTGTGGACGAGAGTTATCATTTATAACTCTGCAGGTTTGTGAATTGCAGTGCCCTGAAGCTCCATTTTACAACTCGCTTTTTGGGAGCTGGCCGTAAAAGCGCAGGATGGCTTCAGGCCCTGTTCTCGTTCCAGGGGGCAGGCTGAGCCTGTGGTTAATTCTTCTTCCTGATGGGAAAATAGAGTGCCCTGTGCCTGTCCCAACACCAACAGCTAGTCTCTCATTGGTTCCCCATCTTCCCATTCATCCTCAGGACAAATTGCAACCTGTACGGAACAGGAGGTTAAAGGTGCTGATGCTCCAAGTAGGGAGATTGCTAGTAAAGTGGCTGCAATGGCGAACCCGAGCACAAGGAGATGAGAAATGAGGTGCGTTTTAGAAACCTTTCCCCATCACACGGTGTACCATATTCTGGGTTTCTATGCATGTTTTCGATGTAGGAAGATGCCCTTGAACCTGGAGATTTGGGACCCATGGGATGGGTACCACGCAGTATTACTTTAAAGGGTCTGCGTTTACTCACCCAACCTCACCAAACCTCTCAGCCCCAAGAGTGTCCACCCTTATGTCTCATCCAGCTGTGGGTCTAGATATGGTCAATCCAGGTTCCATCACAGCCCCTGAACGAATTGTGTAAGAATTTCTCTCTCTTTCACTGTCTTTGTTTCATGGGGTTTTAAAAGTAATTTATTTTTAGAATGGGGTTTAGCTGCTTTTCACTGCTGTGTTTATGCCGCTTTACACCCACTTCACACACTAACAGAGAGATTTCAATACATAGGTTTTAAGATTATTACTAGTCAGATATATCCTTGTGTGGTGAATAGGGGGTGTTGAGTCCAGTTCCCTGAGCAAGGAGTAGGTCTTGTCTATTACATATTGGGTTTATGGAACGGTATCTCAGCTCATTTGAAACCCTTGTTTTATGTATCACCCCACCTCACCTTTCCTGTTAAGCAGCCATAGTGTGTTTTCTGCATGTGTGACTCTGTTCTGTTTTGTAATTCAGTTCAAGTGTAACGGTTTTTACTTTCCCTGTATAAGTGATATCTTATGAGAAGTGTCCTTTTCTGTGTGACTTATTTCCCTTAGAATCGTCGTACCTAAATCCACTCATCATGCTGCTACTTGCCTTAGGACATTGATTTCATGGCTGAGTGATATTCCATTGTACATAAGGACCACCACTTATTTATCCATTTTTATCTTTCCTGGGATATTTAA